>NC_068994.1:21656471-21668605 GCF_001194135.2 Octopus bimaculoides
TGTCTTTACACTTTTGCACCATACTGCAGCCAGATTTTGCAATGACTATATTGAATTCACGAGAAATTTTTCTTTCTTATAGTAGGCGTAGGAGTGGCTGTGTGGTAAGTAGCTTGCTTACGAACCAAATGGTTCCGGGTTCAGTCCCACTGCGTGGCACCTTGGGCAAGTGTCTTCTACTATAGTCTCGGGTCGACCAAAGCCTTGCGAGTGGATTTGGTAGACGGAAACTGAAAGAAGCCCGTCGTATATATGTATATATATATATGTATGTGTGCGTATAAGTTTGTGTGTCACTGTTTGTCCCCCCCAACATCGCTTGACAACTGATGCTGGTGTGTTTACGTCCCCGTAACTTAGCGGTTCAGCAAAAGAAACCGATAGAATAAGTACTAGGCTTACAAAGAATAAGTCCTGGGGTCGATTTGCTCGACTAAAGGCGGTGCTCCAGCATGGCCTCAGTCAAATGACTGAAACAAGTAAAAGAGTATAAAAATCTTGAGGAAAATTATCAAAATTTTCACTTTCATATTTCATAACGATTACCAGACCTACCCCCATTGATTTTTATACATAAAAAAAAAAGTTCTCTTCATGACTATCATTTTCAACACAAATTTAGTCATAGTGCTCTAGTGCATTGGACAAGAACAGGGGCTACCGTTCAGCAGTCAAAAACAGGACAAACATTGTGAACGAGTGGGAATATGATGGTGATTGAGGGGACTTGGCATGGTATGTGTCGGATTTTGATAAAAGTATGAGAAGAAAGGTTACATCCAGAACTTTTAAATGATACATAACTGTCCATGGAAAAAATATATTCTGACATAAATTGCTAGCTGACGTACCTGGTAATTCCCGGGAAAGTGGGGCATATCTCTTGGTACCGTTCTCATAATTGTTTCGCTAATCCAATAACAATACAAATACAGCCCTTAAAATGGTTTTTGTGCATTTACAGAGAATACTGAACTGTCTTACACAGGATCTTGTTTTTAGGAATTCCCAATAAGTTATGAATGCCCAAATTGTGAAGTCAGTTATGTAATAACATGAAATTATTTACCCGATAGTAAGAGTTCAAATAAAGTAGCCCCAAAAAGGGCTTTAATGTATTCCCAGAGTATACAGAACATAAGAGGAAATACTAATAAGGTATGTATACTAAAATTGTGAAGCATGTTACTTAATAACAGGCTAATCAGATATGAGATAATAATTCAAAGTAAATAACTCTGAAAAGGGCTTTTGTGCATTCCCAGAGAATATTACCTTCAGGGGTGCCAGCAATGGTATATTTGTGAATAAATCACTAACCAAAATAAGTGGATCTACTGTTTAGGAAAATACTATTTACTTGTTTAAGGGTTGTACTGGGTAAATTGCAAAAATAATTCTAACAGTTCGAATACTAAGAAATAAGCATATTCAATTTCATTTTTACCAAATAATTTAGGAAAATAAATGGGTTATTTCCCTTGGCTATATATAAGGATCCCTTCCAGGGGCCCTTTTATCGATTTTTTTTTTTCAACAATTTGAGTATTCCATGAGATTTCCAGACAAGAGTTCTACTAACATGTCAAGTTTCATCAAAATCAACAAAACAATGTAGCAGGAGTTAGCTAACAACTCCACAAACACACCCACAGACAGAATTTTCCACATATGTAGTAGATCAAGCAAAAAGTGAGTTTTGCATAGTCAAACTGTACTTGCCTCCCTTCTACAGAGCTCTACAGCAATACTTAATTCAAACATAACACCACGAACCAATATCTACTGAATAAGCATGATTTCTAATTTGTCATTATTGGTTCATTGTAAAGTAATGGCTTTCATTCTCCTTAAAATTCCATGTCTATAACACTAAAACAATCCATGTATCTACTAGAGTCTCTCCACCTCTCAATTTGCATCATTTACTCACTACTTGTATCTGCTACACTGTCTTTACCACTAGTGAAGGAGCTCTTATGTAGCTGTGTGACATTCTTAAAATTTCCTCAACAAATTCTAACCATCATAAGTGAAAACCACATGAATGGAACCCTTTAAGAACCCATATTGATGTGGTAGAAATAACAGCCAATTTCACTTACATCACACCTAACTGTCTTAAAAAATAGGAAGGACACATTTAGCAAAGTGGTCCAAAATATGTTATTTCTGAAAACAAAAAAACAAAACAGTTGCAGCCGAACAAGTTTGATTGGAACTGATCTAGGTTAAACAACAAAATCCAAATTGACAGACTGAATATTGCATCAACATGGCTTATCTGGTGTGCTGTACCTGCAGGTTTGCTCCTATGTATTTTGACAAACTATTTTATGTTACAAGTTTGCTCAGTGCCAACCAAGAGTACTTCAGAAAATAAAGGGAGCTTGGGTAATGTCTTTCTTTTCTTTTTTCCTACTTGTCTCAGTTTGTCTAGTTTAACAACAGGTTCTATTTCTACATAGTAGTTGCTTGTAGGAGGCAGAGTTAAATGCTCAGGTACTGTCAAAAGTAATGGTTTCTGCTGTGATAATTTTAGGTCTATAGGTGAACCCAGTGGGTTTTACCTCATCTGGCCATACCAAATGGCACACTCAATGTTATAATGGCACTGGTTCTTACTGCAGTGAAGTAAACCAACCTGCAGTGTCTATTTACACTGTCATTTTAACTGTGAAATATGAAACATTTCATATGCTTTCTTCAAATTATAATTCATGTTAAGTCTAAATTATAGAAAGCAAATATAAGAATCTACAATCAAATCCAAATTGTCTTCCAAATATTTACAAAGAATAATTAATATCCAAATTAAAAAGGTACTGTGGTTGTGATTTTAAAATTCTGGACTACTGAACATACGGTCATCAGTTTAAAACCAATAGTCAATAAAGACAGCTTGCTCACCCCATGTTGCCTAATTGAAAATCAAATACCATTGTCTTTTTTAGTTGAATGATTAGCATCAGAAAGAAGGATAAATGCATGCATCAATAAAAAGACTAAGTTAGGCTTTCCTGATAACAATTCCCCAATAATATCAAAATGATACCAATTTTTTTCAGCTACATAATGACTGAAGAGGAGCAAAAAATGTCTTTTCTGAGCTTTGAACTCATACTCTGAGTGAGTAGTCTAAAACACCTCTCCAAGGGAGTTTCTACAGTCATTTAACTTGCTAGAAACACCAGACAAATCTCCCACATATCAAAACCTATTGTTATAAGTATATATATATATATATATATATATATATATATATATATATATGTATAAAGGACACATCATTGAAATCCTGCATTTTAAGGTCTAAAACAAAATTTTCAAAACAAATAGATGGTTCGATACATTTTAGTTTTTATGCATGCAGTAATATTCAATAAAATCTTTGTCACAATTTATGAAATTGGTTAGATTTAGTTACTTGTGGGTAGGGGTTTGGTCAGGTTAGGGATTAGTGTTAAGAGTTTATAGCTGTTAAGATAAAATTTGGAGTTAGCTTTAAGATGGGATGGGTGAAGATGGAAAGATGTAGTTGCGTTGGAATTTCTCTGCATGTGCACAAGAGCCATATTTTTAGTACAAAAATCAAAATGAATCAGACTTCTTGTTTTAAAATTTTTCTGGGACCCAAATTTGCATATCATCATCACAGCTTTGGAAATATTATTTCTGGAAGATGCTGGGCACATTTGCTTATCAACAATCAGTCTCTATTCAAAATCACTACAGCTAAGTTATGAAATTGAGGCAATGGGTATTTCCATATTATTTAAATCTTATTATAGAAATAGTTCATTATAAGCCATAATACATAAAGCATAGTTTCATCATGAAAAAAGTTCTAAAATAATGTTTAATTTTGGACTTGGATGGTCTATGTAATTTTGTTTATTTTAACAAGAACAATTGTGTAATGAATACAAAACTATTGAGAAAGGTCAGATAAATGTACAGATTCAGTTGTCTGTACATTTTAGAAACAAAAAACTGTTTCACTGTAGTTGTAAACAGTGCCAAATTGTTTAAATCGAAATGTATGGTTAATATTCAGTTATATCAATTCAGTATATTAATGCTGTTACCATCCAGATGAGATTGAAATCAATATTAAAATGCAATTTTATTGGTAGATTCAAAATACAAAATTTGATTTCAGCTGATTATTCAGATGTAAATTAGGTAATAAAATCATCTAGTACAGTGGCTCTCAACTGGGGTCCACATAAGATTTTGTTGGTAAAATTTATGTGCAATAAACTGGTTATACTTCTACAATATACAAAATATTTTAACAATCTTTTTATACGTTTCCTAATAATATTTCATTATAAAAATATAATAGGATTTTTAAAATCATTGAATGGTTATGGGGGTCCACTGAAGTAAATTAGGAATCAAAGGGTGTTCGTAGCTAAAAAGAGAATTGCTGATCCAGCATAATGTCATTGACATAGGTAGATAATAAACTGGATCCTGGAGCAGTGATTAGTTTGATTCTGATCATGAACAGAGCAGTAAGTATAAAGTTCAACAAGAATTGTGACTGTTAGTTTGTTAAGTAAACAAAATAGGTGAAGCTAGTTAATGATAAGAGCCTAAAACAAGAATTTATGCATAAAATATGCATAAAGAACTTTCCTTGACATTATAAACACTTTTTTCTAATTCAACCGAACACCTTGTATGTGTGTGTGTGTAAATGATGGTATATATATACAACCCATGTTAGCATGGAAAGCGGACGTTAAATGATGATGATACACACATATATATAATTAATAGCAATAGAAGCAGTATTAAGGCAATCTTTATATCCAACTTAACATGGATGTTGTGTTAGAACACAGAATACTGCATCATTTACCTTGAGAGGACTTGTTATAAGGACTCATATTGCATAAAAGCACTTGTATTTATGTCAATGACATATGAGTACCATCTGTTGTGGCTGCTGGAGCTGCCAGACCACGTGATTTTGCCCTGCCTGGGCTCTTCAGTGGCAGACGTCTGGAAGCAAGATAACAGCTGAATCTCCCTGTCAACAATATATAGAATTTCAGCAAGAGAAGCAGTATTAATACCAAGAGGCAACCGTTATATCCAACTTAATATGGACATTGTTAGAGCACTACATTATTAATGGCAACAAAAGCAGTATTAATACTAAAAGCAAATTTTTATATCCTACTTAAAGTGGATGTTGTATTAGAACACAGGATACTGTGTTATTTAACCTTGATATTAATTAGTCCGTTGGCTGTTTACAACATCAGTACCTGAATAGACACCATGAGAGAGCAAGCAAATTTTTATAAGAACTAGAGTATGATAGATCACATATTCATTCTAATACAGCTCATAGAATGAGCGAATGAATACTAGCTTCTTCTGTATCACTTTTGTTGATAACAAAAAGGCCTTCAAACACAGTATTGAAATCTCTGGAAATGCAAGTTGTTGAGGTGCAATACATCAAACTACTTAGAGATGTGAACTGTGAATGCAGAACAGCAATAACTCTGCTATCATCACCAGTAAGGGTCCCAACTGAGAAGTGTGTCAAGCAAGGAGAAATCATCTCTCTCAAGCTTTTTACCGCATGTTTAGAAATGGTCATCAAGGACATTGGCTGAACAGGTGGTGTTAACATCAGCAGCAAACAACACACCTCCAATTCACAGATGACATTGTACTCATCACTGAAATCACAGACTAGATGCAGACCATGCTGACAGAATTGAACACTCAGAGCTTAGTAGTAGGTCTTAAAATGAACTGCATAAATACAAAATATATGCTGTCGGAAGATGTAGCAAAAGGCTGATTAGAGGTGGGAAACAATGAAATCAAGGCGGTAAAGGAGTATGTCAACATAGGGCACACAGTGAATATGTGCTGAGAATAAAGACAGGATGGAAGGTGTTTAACTCAATAAAGGATATACTCAAAACAAAGCTAGACAATACCATACACACCAGACTCTTCAATAGCATCATCCTACCTGCACTCTTAAACTGAGCCATGGGCTACTATGAAGAGTATAGAACATTGATTGGCTAAGATGCAAAGGGCCATAAAAAGATTCATGCTAAAAATATCATTATGAGAATATATTCAAAATGAGATAATTAAAGAATGGAGTGGAGTGAATGATGTAATTGCAGAGTACTGAAAACACAAGTTTTATTGGTCTCTTGCTGAACTGCTAAGTTATGGGGATGTAAACTGACAAACACCAGTTGTCAAGTTTTGGTGGGGGACAACAAAGACACACACACACACACACACATATATATGATGGCTTTCTTTCAGCTTCCCTCTACCAAATCCACAAACAAGGCTTTGACTGGCCTGAGGGTATAGTTGAAGACACATGCCCAAGGTGTCACACAGTAGGACTGAACCTGGAACTAGGTGGTTGGGAAGCAAACTTCTTACCATACAGCAACATACATATATACATATATATATAATTTTGGGTAAAGGAAAAAGTGATTTACTTTTACAATTTATTAAAATGTAATCCTGTTTATAACTCCCATCATTATGGATGACTTCTTTCCATCTACTCATTAGTTTTTTTAATTTCATTGGTGAAAAACTCTTTTGATTTTGATGAGAAGGAAGAGAAGTCAATTTTGACCTCTTTGTGACTTTTGAGTACTAATCCATCTAAAGGATTCTGTAACAAATGGTAATCAGGAGTGAGGTCTGGGTAATAAGGTGTGTGAGGGATTTTTTCCCAGTCAAATTCTTCGATGTTTTCTGATGTAATCTTTGCAGTGTAGGGCCTTGCATTATCATGATGAAACATCAATCCCTTACGATTCATCAAAGTAGGCTTTTTTCTTCATTCAAAGCAGCATCCAAATGCTCTAATTGTTGGCAATAGGTGTGAGTAATAATTGTTTTTTTTTGTTGGTAGCAGCTTGAAGTGGACCACTCCAATGCAATTTCACCAAACAGAAAGAAGAACCTTTTTTGCATGGAAGTCCCTTTTGGATTGTGGTTTAGCCTGTCCTCCATTGCCTGCGTCACTTAACATTTTCATAAAAACCAATTTTTCATCATCAGTCACTAATCTGTTCAAAAATGGTGAGATACATTCATGAGAGTGAAGAGATGAGCAAATGTCCACTTGTGATTTTCGGTTGGCATCTGTCAAATCATGGAGAACCCATTTTCCAAGTTTGGGCACTTTTTCAAGCTGTTGAAGATGGCAGTGAATAGTTGAATGGCTTGAATTGAGCTTGCTTGCCAATTCTTTAACTGACACAGCATTATCCTTCTTAAGCTGTGACAAAAGAAGCTAATAGTCAAATTCAACAGGGCGTCCTGTTCGTGACCTCTCTCTTGGACTGAAATCACCATTTTTGAACTTTGCAAACCATCTTCTGCAACTTCTTTCGTTCAAGCACTCTTACCCACAAACTGAATGGATATTTTGGGTTGCTTCTGTTGCACTGTCCCCCTTATTGAACCCACAAAGCATAAATGTGCCTTAAATGCTCCTTCAATACATCCATCTTTGAGGAATTAATATTAGTAATTACTTCGGTTAGATTATTTTGTAAAAAGAAATATTAAGCTAAAGGTTTCCAAATTCATATGAGTCTCAATTAATACCATTTGACAATTTTAAAATACTGTAAAATTTGATAGAAATTACATATGTATTTCAGACACTATTTATGGGATGACCTAATATATATATGTATGTATATCATCATCATCATTTAATGTCTGTTTTCCATGCTGGCATGGGTTGGATGGCTTGACAAGAGCTGACAAGGCCAGATGCCGCACCAGGTTCCATAGTCTGTTTTGGCTGGATGCTGTTCCTAATGCCAAACACTTTACAGAGTATACTGGGTGCTTTTTATGTGGTAACAGCACCATATATGCACACATATACACACACATATATGCACACATATACACACACATATATATCATTATTATTACCTCTGCCTTAGCAAAGCTGGAGGTATTGTTTCAGTTGTGTTTGTTTGTTTGTCTGTGGACAAGATATCTCAAGAACTGCGGGATGGATTTGGATGAAACTTTCAGGGATGTTTGGCCTTGTGACTGGCACGAACTGATTAGATTTTGGGATCGATCTGGTACTGGACAAGGATTCTGGATTATTTGTTATATTTACTTTACATGATTACGATCTTATGTTGACTTTCAAGTTTTTCTCAATTATCGCCCTTCAGACTGTTTCCAAAGTTTTATTTTCGTTTCTCTATTATTAATTTTACTCGCATCTCTATCTTAGTAGAAATTGATGGATAAAGAAATCAAACTACATAAACAAACAGCAGCAAAACAGTTCAGTAATTAAATAACACTAACATATTTTTATAATATATATATTATACATACATATTAACACTTTACAGTATACTTACATATATACATACATCTATATATCAATCTAAAACAACAGGGATACTAAAAGAAGGCCGAAATTTAAGAGAAGAGAAAACCAAAAGGTCTCATGCTATTCATTTAAAAATTCCCGAGTAGAACTTATTATTACTTCTGCCTTTGAAACTATTTTGAATGGTGAATTTGTTAACTTTGGCTTATATTAGATAAGGATAAACTATTTAATACAGTTACTAAATTTTCTACAGCCACCTTCATATTCCATGACTACCATTGGGATTGATCGGGTACTGGACAAGGATTCTGGATTATTTTGCCTGTTTTTTCACTTAATTTTTGAAAGCGGTCAGGTTCATTTTTAGTATTCTCGTTAGTGAGAGCAGTTGAATTTATTTCAGATATTCTCATTTTAAAAATAATTGTTGAGAGGACATTGGTGTTGCCTTGGCAGAGGCTTGCATTCTCTGAGTGCTCTTATTATTATTATTATTGAAGATTGATTTGGCTCCATGCAAGTTTCATAGACTTCTTACAGAAACTTAGCTTCTTCAGAATCAGATAATTAAATGGAGAAATACAGGAACTCCAAGATGGCTGACAGAAACTGAGCTGCTGTTGGCAGCAGCCCAGTTTCTGTCAGCCACCAAGATAGGTCATAAGGTGTTGTTAAAGTGAGAATGATAATCCAGTGACACCAGATGCATTAGAAAGGAGAATTTCTTGGGACTGTGTGACGTGTATACAAGCTGTATGAGTGCATCGATGTGGGTGTCCAATGTGTGTGAGCTGATGTGTGGGTGAGAGCTGATGGCATCAGCTCATCTGTGTTTGCTGGGGTGTGTGTACGTGTGGGTGCAGGTGCATATCAGCCATGTTTGAGTATTCATATGCACCGAACTAAATTTGTAGACTCGCACTCATGCCAACGTCTCTTTCATTGAACACTAAACTCAGCTTGTGAAGACCTGTTGGGGCAAGCGAAAGCGAAATCGTGATGGCACCTGTACCAGTGGAACACTAAGAGCACCGTCTGAGCGTGATCGTTGCCAGAGCAGCTGTCTGGCTTCCGTGCCGGTGGCACGTAAATAGCACCATTTGAGCGTGATCGTTACCAATGTTGCCTTCCTGGCACTTGTGTCAGTGGCATGTGAAAAGACATTCAAGTGAGATCGTTGCCAGTGCCGCTGGACTGGCTCCTGTGCAAGTGACACATAAAATACACCATTTCGAGCATGGCCGTTGCCAGTACCGCCTGACTGGCCTTTGTGCCGGTGGCACGTAAAAGCACCCACTACACTCTCGGAGTGGTTGGCATTAGGAAGGGCATCCAGCTGTAGAAACTCTGCCAAATCAGATTGGAGCCTGGTGTAGCCACCTCAGTCAAATCGTCCAACCCATGCTAGCATGGAAAGCGGACATTAAACAATGATGATGATGAATATTTAGGTCTATGTGCCAGCTGTGTATATCAGTTGTATGAATGTGTGTGTGTCAGTGCAAATGTGTGCATTAGTGCCTGCTGTATATGCTTAAGTGTGGTTGTGTTCAGGATGCATATATGGGTGTTTGTGGATGTATGAGTGTGTATGCACATTCCTGTACTTATATGTGAATGTATGTGTTTGTGTGGAAGAACATATATGCATGTGTGTGTGTGTGTGTGTGTGTGTATGTGTTTATGCATGTACATATGTGTGTGTGTGTGTGTATGTGCATGCTTTTAGTACTTATATGCGTGAACATGAGAGATGTATGTTAGTATAGTTGCAACAGTATTGGTTAGGGAAGATCGACACTGGACTGATGTTTGGTGGTGTGAGACAGAGCAAGAGAGAAGCATATGTACATAGATGCATGTGTGTCTATGCAGGGCCGGCCCTAGGGTTGCTGGAGCCCTGGGCAAGCTGAACTTCGGTGTGTACAAGTTTATGGTTGTGTTAATCTGCTTGTCTTTGTAATGCCCTCCTTGGCACCCCCTAGCACATGGTGCCCCAGGCAACTGCTCGAGTTGCTGGTATCTTGAGCCAGCCCTGTGTGTAAGTGTGTGTTTGTGCATATGCACACCCATGTATATGGAGGCAAATGTAAGGGGTAACAAGGGATGCATAAGGTTGGAAGGTCAGCCTGTGGTCTGTGTAGTCATCAGTGTTTAGGAACCCTATCCTTGGTTATGGGGCAGCCAGTGTTAAGGTGCAGTCAATGTTAAGGTGTATAGTTGGATTGTTGGTGGCCATTGGTTTGCAGTTCACCAGGAGGGTGTATCTCCGATAACAACAATAAGATGGCATTTCCTGTTGATAGATACAGCAGGTGTTTGGTGTGTAAGGTGGAGCCCTGTCGATAATGGTCCATTCAATGTTAAGAGTTTCATTCTGGAGGTCACAAAGTCTCCAGAGGATATCAGACAAAGAAGTAGAATTCTCCCTATCCCTGCATCTAAGCAAGTGTATATGCCGTGTGTACTGTCCCTTGAGGGGTGCTGAAAAGTTCCTGGTTCTAAGGGTATTGCGAAAGGTCTGGTCGGAGACCCAACCTTCCAAGTTCTCCTGCAGGGCTTAGAAAAACTGAAGGACCATTGCAATAAATATGTGGACCTGAGAGGGGAATATGTTGAATCAAATCATAATTAACTGATCCTCCTGTATTTTCTTTTACTCAAAACCAGGAACTTTTCAGCACTCTCTTGTGCGCACGTGTGTGTGTATTTATATAAAACAATGTACCCTACCATGTGGGTAGTTGTATAGGGCAAGGATGACTACTAACTTATCTTTTACATATTGTTTCAAAGGAGCATATAAAATCTAGATGGTAATAAATTAACTTTAAATAGCTCATTCTAGATTAGGATGGGGCAGTTGTTTTGTAAAGAGAGAAGGAAGGTAATTTAGACCCTTAAAAAAAACAAGGAAGCAGTTGAAAAGTACCGAAATAGTCAGTCTTAACCTCCTTATCACTTTATTTTATTCTTTAGTCTGTTTAGAACTTTCTTCCTTATAACCTGACTATTTAGAGAGAACTGTAATTTATAGTCCACTTGACCTTTTTCTTTTCTTTTGTCTATTTATGTATTTTGTTTTATGATTATAATTGTATTTTGTCTGTCACTATATCTATGGTTTTAGTTTTGTCAGTAAACTGCTGGGAAGACACATCACATTTTGTATGCATTATAACACTGAGTGAAATGGTGAGAGAATCTAATGAAGAAGTTATTTAAACAATCACCTGAAGAGGAGCATTGGATATAAGACAATGATTGCACGTGTGTCTAAACAACTGTAGTGATTTTAAAAGAAGAATGTTGTTAATTCCATTTTCTATCATTTGTCTATACATATATATATACATGTAGAGGGATGGGAAATATACACACCAAATCTGGAAACTAGCCTTATGGGCCTATATCTCAGGAAGGACTTTTGATCCTTTTGTTTTAGCATGGATAAGTGTGTGTGTGAATATATATATATATATATATATATATATATAAGCTGAACATTAGAAGCATCAGTTGTGGCGTGCAAGAGAGACGATTGCGCTGATATGGACATGTGGTGAGAATGGATGAGGATAGCTGCGTGAAAAAGTGCCACACCCTAACAGTTGAGGGAACCCGTGGAAGAGGTAGGCCCAGGAAGACCTGGGCTGAGGTGGTGAGGCAAGACCTTCGTACATTGGGCCTCACCGAGGCGATGACTACTGACCGAGACCTTTGGAAATGTGCTGTGCGT
>NC_068994.1:21668807-21674249 GCF_001194135.2 Octopus bimaculoides
GGCACATAAAAGACACCATTTCGAGCGTGGCCGTTTTCGTGCGGGTGACACGTAAAAGCACCCACTACACTCTCTGAGTGGTTGGCGTTAGGAAGGGCATCCAGCTGTAGAAACTCTGCCAAATCAGACTGGAGCCTGGTGTTGCCATCCGGTTTCACCAGTCCTCAGTCAAATCGTCCAACCCATGCTAGCATGGAAAGCGGACGTTAAACGATGATGATGATGATATATATATATATATATATACACACACATACATATATATATATACACATACATACACGCACATTTATTTATATATACGTGTGTGTGTGTGTGTGTATATATATTGCTCAAATGTTTGTGTTCAGTTAAATGTTGCTAAGACAGAACCTCTCGATATGGGTGTTGTACTTAGACTTTCTGCCCATTCTGCACTGTCAAGCATTCCTTCACACCCCATTCCCCTAACACTCAGTGCTCTGTCATGCTTCTATCCATG
Source organism: Octopus bimaculoides (assembly GCF_001194135.2). Taxonomy (NCBI): domain Eukaryota; kingdom Metazoa; phylum Mollusca; class Cephalopoda; order Octopoda; family Octopodidae; genus Octopus; species Octopus bimaculoides. The sequence goes on from NC_068994.1 coordinate 21,669,289, forward strand.
GCATTACTTCATGGTTGGAATCATTTGAGAGCAGAAATGGCACATATAACTTCCCCATCATCCTTGGCACTTTCACTTACCTCCCACTGGAACCTGCCATCCCTTATTTTTATTAGCCACCCTTTCCTTTCTACACCATTTTCACTGATCACCTTCTATCCCTTCAGATATCTCTCCTCTGCCATACTCCATCTTAATACATCACATATCTGCTATCATTCTCAATATCCACCATCATGCCCCACTCACTACAGATATCCTTATGTATTCCCACATTTCTGTCTCTACTGCTCCTACACCTTGCACATCAACCCCCTACCTTCTGATCTATCCTCCTCCTGAACCACTGTTATCTCTCACCTTACCCTGTATCCATATGGATATTTCCCAACAATAGCATCTCCACTCAATACATTCACCTCTATCTCCTTCTTTCCCCTCACAGTCTTATGAAAATAACCCCCACCCCATATCCCTCGAGAATTTGCTGTACTTTTTTAACTTCACCTTCCCAGCTACTACTATTCTCCCTCATAATGTGGGGTAGCCATGTCTCTCCTCTATAGCAAAACACCTGTGCTTGTCCTCTTAGATTTTAACCTCTCAGCACCTGCATAAAGTACCTTGGTGCCTTTTCTTTTTTCTCCTTTTTCATTCTCTTTCTATTCTGCAAGTTACTTGGCAACCTCACTAGTGCCAGTAACATGAATAAGGCATCCAGTACACACTACAAGGTGGCTAGTGTTTATGGCATTCAGCCATAAAAAAACATGCCAGAGCTGACACTAGAGCTTGATGCAGTCCTACAGCTTACCAGATCCTGTCAAACCATCCAACCCATGCAAGCATGGAAAATGGATGTTAAATAATAACATTAATGATGGTCCATAGCTCAGAGACCAGGGAATCTCTCTAGGTTAAAATGTTACTTCTCGGCATTGAGAGATTAGAGCTTTGGTACTAAGAATGTGGTTAGAATGTTGCAGGAAAGAATCACAAGACAAATTTTTCAAGCCAAGCTAACCAGCAGGAGACCTAAAGTCAGATGGTCAGATAATATCCAGTTTCAGTGGGTCATGCTTGGGAATCCGGCTGGAAAGTGTAATGACAGCTGCTTCAGATAGGATTCTATGGAGGTGGTGCCTGAGAACTCTAGCTTCATGACCCTCCAAGGAATAGTGGATGGAGAAAATATATGGATGGATGGAATATCACTAAAAACATGGCAATTTTGAAGGAGAATTTACAAGAAAGTTATTTAATGTTAATGAAAACACCTAATTATTTACTGAAATTGTCAATGGAAGTTGACGGAAACTGAATGAAAGTAAAGCAACTGAGCCGAGATCACATTGGTTATGTAGATGTACTATTCAATTATTCTTTTATCAGTTTCAGCCAGAGATTGTGACCATGCTGGAACATCAATATTAGCACTAATGTCTGCTTATTTTCAACTTACTTCCTGGCTCTGACTCCAGAATTGGTCCTGGTGATCAGACAAAAATTTGCCTAAAGTTGTTCTTTGAACACATCCACACCTCCTAAATCTCTAATGCCTTTAGCAAAGTATTGGAAAGTCACAGGCCATTGAACCCCAAGGTGTTACAATACTGGGTTCTTACTTTAGATGGGGAAAGTGGGACCTTTGGTATTATGCAGTGGTGTCCAGTCTCATGATTAGTATAGCTTACAATCCCAAAGTTAGATGCCAGACCTTCCACATATATTACTACATATCTTTCACCTCTTCTCTTAAGGGAGTAGAGCCTCAGTTCTTTTAACCTCTCCCAGTAGCTCATCTGTTGTACCAAAGCAATTTTCTTAGTGTAGTGGTGCTGGATTGCCTTGACTTCTGCTGTTAATTTGACACTGTGGGAGCATTAACCCAAGCAACTGAGCACAAGTGTTTTCCATAGGAGCAACATGGTTTCCTTTTTCTGGGTTCTGAATGATCTCAGAATCCAACTAGTCAGTCACCCACATATTGTTGCCATCTTAGTGATATGCACACAGAATGATGCATCCCCGTTCATGTTCTCTGGTCACACACTAACTCTGACTATGGGATTGCAAAATCCCCTGATCCTGAGTAAATACTCTGATTGCAATCTGTGGGTCAATAGCAGAGTCCTGGAAACTTATCAGCATTAAACTGCATGCTATTTTCTTTAGCCCACTTGTATATTGCATTCTCACCTTTCTGTAAAGTTGAGGTATAATCAGTGTCCTTGGCAGCTTGTGATACTTTTGTACCAACAGCAAAACTGATGAGAGTGGCTGACTGTATGACTAAGGGAATTTTTGTGAAAGTCACCATGAATTGTAGGGGTCCCAGTACAGATCTGAAGGACTTAGCTTAGTATTGCTATCTTCTCAGACAGAACAGCATTGGCTGCAACTGCCTGACTCATATCTTTAACAAAGTCATGTAGCCACTCCTTTAGTTTTCCAACAATACCAAGGTCACACAATTTGTGATGTATCATTCCATGACTGACTTTATCAAAGGCCTTGGCAAAGTTGAGATATATCACATCCACATTTGAATAATTGAGTAGTTGTTTCAATACCAGGTTATAATGCTGTGAGTTAGTGAACAAGCCATTTTCTTCAAGGAATGTAACTAGCTTCCTTCTGACAATGTGTTCCCTGGATTTGTTGATATGTGAGGTCAAAGAGATAGGTTTGTAATTCTTAGCATCTGCTCTTCTCCCTCATTTGTGGATAGGACATATGAGAAGTTCATCATATGCGAAGAAGCTCTGGAAAAGTATCTGCAATGGTTTTGCAAGCTTTCTTGCATGTCTTAAAGAATAATTGAAAAACTGTCAGAGCCTACTACTGAGTGAGTTCATCTCATCAATGACTAATTTTATATCTTTTCTTTTATGTCATTGAAGTGATGGTTGTTTCTTCCCTGTGTAGTACTGAAAAACTCATCAGGCTAGCTTGTTACACATTTTCCAGCAGAGAGGTGAAAATATCTCTAAACAGGCCTTTCTGAGGTGTGACTTCATGCAGTCATTAAGTTGTTTATTTAAGCAATTTGATACCTTTATTTTTCATATCGTTTCATAAAGACTTCTGGTTTTGGAGAATAAAGCTTTTGTGTGAATTGGCTCTTCTCTCAAGGAGGAATTTAATATGGCTTGCATTAATGACATAAATTGAGTTTCGTGTCCATATCTTGCACAGATGGACTACTGGGCCAATTTTGTTTGAGGATATCTTTAAGAACCCATTTTCAGTCAACCTTGTAGAAAGTCCAGGCTGGAGAAAGCTTAGGTGGATCCTTTGTGGTATACATCTTCTAGTTTCAGACTATACATTGTTAATTCCATTATGTTGTGGTCTGAGAAAATTGTTGACAATACCTTCACATTGTAGTTCCATGTTATTGAAGTAGAGGTCAAGGACATTGTTGTTCCTAGTTGGAGATAATACTGTTTGTTCCATGAAGATCCTCTTCGTGAGATCAAGTAGGGATTTTGCTTGATTTTGTTGTGTGTGTCATTCTTGAGATTATGTTACCTTCAGATCACCTAATGTTGGGAAAGTTGAAGTTACTCATAGAAGTACATTAGTGTTTTGATCTAGTTTCTTTAGTACTTCGTTTATCATTTTATGACTTTTCTCAAATTTTCTATTGTGATTTGAATCATCAGGTGGACAATATAGTGTACATATACCATATCAACTTGCTTTATATGCACTATGGGTGTATCACAGATTAAGTTTGAATGTGATAAACAGGTTAAAGGTGTAACATCTTCACAGATGCACATGACAACTCTACCATGGCTTCTATCTTTTCTGTCTGTATGACACAGCATACTAAGATATGTGTATCTCAGCATCATTTATGCCTGCAAACAAATGTATTTTGGTATGTGCTATGCACACTGTTTCATTGCATAAAGATCATTCAAATATGAGATTTTGTTTTAGCTGTTGATCATGTCATATATATGTGTGTGTGTGTGAGATTATCACACCCTGCACATTGTCTCCCTACTTTCAGATGTATCTACAGAATTATGATACTACTGCTCTTGACTCATCTTGAGCTACATCTATGTTTCACCTCCTTCACCCACTCCAAACTGATATTTAACATCGTTAAATGATGATGATAAACCACAACTCCACCCTCACTCACTACATCTACCTCTAATCCCATCTCACTCTTATAAAATTACCCATCTTTTCCTTCCACCCTAATCCAGTCTATATCTTTCCTTATATTTACTTTCTTTTACCTTGAACGTCCACTGACACCCCTTATCCATCTTCTTTATCTTCCTTCCGGCTACTCTCACCCAGCCTAATATAATGTGAGGTAGCCATATAACTTCTCTATTGTATGTTACCTCAGCTTGTCCCTCAATCATATTCTAGCCTTCAACACTTGGCATAATGCCTCCTTCCATTCTCTCACAGTCCTACTCAATTGAGAAGGCTTTTCTCTTTTTCATTCTTTCTCTTGAAAGTTACTTCAATTCACTAGTGCTGGTGTCACACAAAAAAAGAAAAAGCACCTTGTACACACTATAAAGTGGTTGGCATTTGAATGGCATCAAGCCATTGAAACCATGCCAAAGTTGACACTGGAGCTTGAAGAAGCTCTGATCAGATCCTGCCAAACTGTCCAACTCATACCAGCATGGAAAACATGTTAAATGATGATGATATATATAAAACTATTATCGTGACAATATATATCATCATAGTTTTAACATCAACTTTTTATGCTTCCATAGGTAAGATAGATTTTATCAAGGCAGATTTTCTACAGTTAGATGCCCTTCTATCATCAAACCTCAATTGTTTCCAAGCAAAGTAATATTTCCTTATGACCATATATGTCCATGCAGAATACTGGAAATGAAGTACTGCTTGTATGACAGTGACAATCATTTACAACTATTACACAAGACAAGGAGATATACACACACACA
>NC_068994.1:21674449-21675978 GCF_001194135.2 Octopus bimaculoides
GGCACATAAAAGACACCATTTCGAGCGTGGCCGTTTTCGTGCGGGTGACACGTAAAAGCACCCACTACACTCTCTGAGTGGTTGGCGTTAGGAAGGGCATCCAGCTGTAGAAACTCTGCCAAATCAGACTGGAGCCTGGTGTTGCCATCCGGTTTCACCAGTCCTCAGTCAAATCGTCCAACCCATGCTAGCATGGAAAGCGGACGTTAAACGATGATGATGATGATGATGATATATATAAAACTATTATCGTGACAATATATATCATCATAGTTTTAACATCAACTTTTTATGCTTCCATAGGTAAGATAGATTTTATCAAGGCAGATTTTCTACAGTTAGATGCCCTTCTATCATCAAACCTCAATTGTTTCCAAGCAAAGTAATATTTCCTTATGACCATATATGTCCATGCAGAATACTGGAAATGAAGTACTGCTTGTATGACAGTGACAATCATTTACAACTATTACACAAGACAAGGAGATATACACACACACATAACAGGTTTCTTTCAGTTTCTGTCAACCAATCCATTCACAAGGCTTTGGTCAGCTTGGGTCTACAGTAGAAGTCATTTGCCCAAGGGGTCACAAGTAGGACTGAACTTGAAATCACGTGGTTGAAAAGTAAACTACATAGCTACACTATATATGTATGTGATTATCATCATTGGCATCACCATCATCATTCTAATGTCCACTTTTCCATGCTTGCTATTTACAGGGGTGGACATTTTACAGCTAGATGCCCTTCCTGTCACCAACTCTCACCTGTTTCCAAGCAGGGTAATATATCCACATGCCAAGAATACTGAAAAACGACTGCTTAAATGACAATGATGCTCATTTACAATTATCATGCAATGTCAAGAAAAGTCACAAGTATACATATACATACATATGATTATATATATATGATAAGCTTCTTTCAATCTCCATCTACCAATCCCCCTCGCAAGGCTTTGGTTGGACTGAGGCTATACTAGGAGACACTTGCCCAAGGTCCTACAGTGTGACACTGAATCTGAAACTATGTGGTTGGGAAGCAAACTTATTACCCACACAGCCATATCTGCCTTATATGGCTTTTGTTAGCCAATACATTATATATATAACACACGCACACACATATATACACACACAGGGGATAAGATGTATATTTTACGTGATACACACACAACAGCCCCACTCACTCAAAGGGTCTTGTTTTGCGAGCTACTTTACTCGTGCTAGTAATACAAAAAAGGAGTTAGTACACGCTGTAAAGTGGTTAGTGTTAAGAAGGGCATTAAGCCGTAGAAACCACGCCAAAACAGATGAGCTCGCACCACCGTCTGACCTGTCGGATCCTGTCAAACCGTTCAACCCATACCAGCATACGATCGCTAAATGTTGATGATATATATATATATATATATATATATACATATATAATGTGTGTGCATAATACATGATATAATACAAATATATGATTTATTTACACACATATATGATATAAACATAATATAAATTATATATATATATATA
>NC_068994.1:21676751-21678921 GCF_001194135.2 Octopus bimaculoides
GGGGGATCGTGTTTATAGAATTTATGTGTTGTAAAATAATCCCTCACTTTATAGCCAATCTTACAAGAAAGAGAAGAAAACCGGCCAATTGCAAATATTAAGATAAAATTTTTAAAAGTTAACCTTGCAGAAATCAAGATAGATCCTTACCTGATGTAAGGGACTCGGAATTAAGAATTTCTGAGCAGGTAGCCCCGAAATTTAAAAAAAAATTATAGACGAAGTACAAGTCAAGCTCGTACGCCTTCGCCTCTTTTTGCAGAAGTCTGTCTGCAAACATGGACGGTCGCTCAGGCGACTCCGGTTCGACAAAACAGCGAGCAAAAACTAAAAATAAAATATACTAGCAATCACTTTGTTAGCTCATTTGATTTTTAAAAATTTACAAATAAAATTTAAAAATTCTAGTTTAGGCTTTTGTATGAATTTTTAAAAATAAAAATAAGTGCGTAGCTGACAATCTACAGTTTACATTTCAAATATATATATTTTTTTCATTTCCGTCTTCAATTGTACCAGTTGTTCACTCTAGTTTTCATGGTTTCAGGGATTTAAAAATAATTACTAACACATTGAAGTTGTTAAATATAAAATCTATAGTACCTTAAAACCCCTCCAAACAAACAAAAGGTGTCTTTGTCTTTTTTTTTTTATACAGGTTTGATTTATTGCTTGAGATGTCTGTTCTGATTATCTCATAATATACAAAATTCAGTTTTTTTTAATATCTAATTATCATATGAATATAATAAAAATTTGATTTTTTTCGAAATTTTGTTTTCATAATAACAAGCTATGCATGTGTGTGTGTATCATCATCATCATCGTCATCAACATTTAGCGTCCGCTTTCCATGAAGTTGGTAAGCCGGACAACTGCACCAGGCTCCAGTCTGTTTCGGCTTGTTTTCTACAGCTGGATGCCCTTCCATACACGCTCGCCAGGATCTGAAAGGATGTGCTAGTGAGGTGATAGCCAAGATTATATTATCCCCTCAATCTATGGGTTAGACATTGCGACGGAAGCCAACGGGTCGGAAGACCATTGCTTGTTCCAGTGTCTCAGTTGTTACATGACCTTCCTAACGATGAACGAGTACTTTTCCCGTGACCCACCACTAGTGAGGTCGTTTTGGAGCTTGCAAGACTAAAGAGCCCCCTCAACTATGAGGAAGAATAAGACACAGAAAGTATGGTGGGAAGAGCTGGAAGAAATTTACATGAGGAGATTCTTGGCTACCTCACATTTTCATGGGTAGAAGGGGCAAAGTTGAAATGTTGCCCAAAAGTAAGGTAAATATGGTAGTGACGAACATGCCCTCAAAGTAACATATCCCAGGTGGTGAACAGAAGAGAGTGTGGATGCAGAAAAATCAAGGAGGGTGGGTAATGTTACATGACTTGGGGGAAAATGAGATATAGATATAACCATGGATGGAGATGAATTTAGTGAACAATGGACAAGTGGGGATGGTAAATGAGTGGGGGATAATGATAAGAGTGAGGGATGAATGTAAACTGTGAGTAACATAGAAGAGAGGAAGTGGTAACTGGCAGTACAATAATGTCAATATGGCATGATATGTAAGGCAATAAGCTGGCAGAATCAGCATGTGTGGGCAAATTCTTTAGTAGCATTTTATCTGTCTTTATGTTCTGAGTTAAAATTCTGCTGAGGTCAACTTTGCCTTTTATCCTTTCGGGGTTGATAAAGTAAGTACCAGTTGAACACTGGGGTTGATGTAATCAACCTACCTCTTCCCTCTGCGGATGGTGCAAAGTACCCTCTCGACCCAAAATAACGTGGTGGTGGAACAATGTTGTTGACAGGGCTATTAGGGAAAAGAAATAGGCTTGGAAGGACTGGAAGAACGGTGGTAGCAGGCAATTGTATCAGACTGCCTGAAGGGAAGCTAGGAAACAGGTTTATTTAGCTAGAGGGGAAGCAGATAAGAAAAAATTTGCCAATGTTCTGTGCTGTGAGGACCAAAGACTTGAGGTATTTCGTGTTGGTGGTCAATGAGGAAACTAGGGATAGAGGAATGGTTAGTGAGAGCTGTGCGAGCCATGTACAGAGACGCTGTCAGTAAGGTGAGGGTTGGCAATGAGTACAGTGAAGAATTTCGGGTAGAGGTAGGGGTCCACCAAGGTTCAGTCCTCAGCCCCCTCCT
>NC_068994.1:21679558-21680528 GCF_001194135.2 Octopus bimaculoides
ACAAACAGCCATGCTACATGGCAGTGAAACATGGGCCATGACTGCTGAGGATATGCATAAGCTCACAAGGAATGAAGCCAGTATGCTCCGCTGGATGTGTAATGTCAGTATGCATACACAACAGTGTGTAAGCACCCTGAGAGAAAAGTTGGATTTCAGAAGCATCAGATGTGGTGTGCAAGAGAGATGACTGCTCGTATGGTCATGTGTTGCAAATGAATGCGGACAGCTGTGTGAAAAAGTGTCACACTCAAGCAGTTGAGAGAACCTGTGGAAGAGGTAGACCCAGGAAAACCTGTGATGAGGTGGTGAAGCACGACCTTTGAACATTGGGCCTTACCGAGGCAATGACAAGTGACAGACCTTTGGAGATAAGCTATACTTGAGAAGACCTGACAAGCCAAGTGAGACCATAGTCTGTAGCCTATGCCAGTGGTGTAATCAGCCCACTTATGAATACCCCTCATTCATTGGACAATAAACTTTGCTTGCAAAGACCTATTGAGGCGAGTGAAATCAAATCAAAATTGCTGACATGGCCGATGACAGTAAGCCTGATTGGCACTCATGCCAGTGGAACGTTAAAAGCACATCCAAGCATGATCGTTGCCAGGGCCATGGATTGGCTCCCATGTGAGTGGCATGTAAAAAGCACCATTTGAGCATGATCGTTGCCTTACTGGCACATGTGCCGGTGGCACGTGAGAAACAACATTTGAGCATGTTCGTTGCCAGTGCTGCCAGACTGACTCCCATGCAAGTAGCATGTAAAAAACACCTTTTGAGCGTGGTCATTGCCAGAACCGCCTGACTGGCCCTCTTAGAGTGGTTGGCATTATGAAGGGCATCCAGCTGTAGAAACTTTGCCAGATCAGATTGAGCCTGGTGCAGCCTCTGGTTCGCCAGTCCTCAGTCAAATCGTCCAACTTATGCGAGCATGGAAAGCGGACGTTAAACAACGATGACGATG
>NC_068994.1:21680590-21684477 GCF_001194135.2 Octopus bimaculoides
ATATATATGTATGTATGTATATGTGTGTGTCTTTGTGTCTGTGTTTGTCACCCACCACCACCTGACAACCAGTGTTGGTGTGTTTACATCCCTGTAACTTAGTGGTTCAGCAAATGAGATTGATAGAATAAGTACCAGGCTTAAATAGAGAAACAAAAAAGGACCAGGCTCAATCCATTTGACTTAAAAATTCTTCAAGGCAGGGCTCCAGCATGGCCACAGTCTAATGACTGAAACAAGTAAAAGTTACACACACACACACACACACACATTTTGTGTTAGAAACAGCTCTATAATGTAAACATTATCAATATCACATATTTAATGTATGTGTTGTTAAATGATTTATGCTGTGTTATTTTTTGTCCATGGAAGATCCCTTTGATGATGCAGAGTGTTAAAAAACCCAGTATACTTTAAAGTCAGGCAAAACAAATGAACAGCCCCAGAGGTGAACAAGAATGACAGATATTGATATTTTGCAGTTATTTATGCTTGGCCTAAAGTATGTATGGGTTGTGTAAAATCCATCTGCTGATGTACCAAAGCAGCACACAGGTGAAATAAAATTCAACATAAATCATTTAGCAAGACATATATTAAATATGTGACAAAGTTTTTGTTAGAAGCAACTTCATAGTGTAAACATTATCAATGCCACATACTTAAAATACACACATACATACATACATAAATACATGCGATCCAGAATGTGTTTGCAGTACCAGTACTCATGCCAACATTTGGGCTGCTTGATTGGACGCTTGATGAGATCCGACCCACTGATGTGAAAACCTGAAAAATACTAACAAGCATACATAATTTCCACATAAACAGTGACATAGACCGCCTCTACCTAAAATGAAAACAAGGCAGCAGGGGCTAAACACCGATCCAAAATGCCTTTGAATGTTGCATCATATCCCTTCGCCAATATCTTTTAACCAGCAAGTGTCGAAGTGCATCCCTTGACCAAGTTTGCATACATCTGTAAGCCCCTTGTCATTCATGTTAAGGAAGTCTGAAGATGACGCACTGGTTCACAAGGAAACAGAAATACCAAAATTACACACTGTTTCTTTGTGGACGATTTGAAACTCTATGCAAAGAATACCCATGAGATCAAAGGATATAGGGCTGGAGTTTGGTCAAGATAAATGTTGCTATATGGTTGTGAAAAGAGGAGTAACTGTAAACCAGACTAGCAACATCTCCATCATTGACTTGACTGTTTCCCCTATATCTGATGAGGAATGTTACAAGTACGTAGAAGTGGAGGAAAACATCTTACAAAGGCAGCTGTAGCAAAACATGTTACTGATGAATATTACAGTTGAATAAAGAAAATTTGGATCTTGGAACTCTCTGCATTCAATAAAACAGTGGTCCACAATGTGTTTGCAGTGCCAGTACTCATCCCAACATTTGGGCTGCTTGATAAGATCTGAGCCATTGATGTGAAAACCTGGAAGATACTAACCAGCACACATAATTTTCACATCAACAGTGATGTAGACCACCTCTATCTAAAACAAAAACAAGTGGGCAGAGGCTTAACATAGATCCAAACTGCCTTTGAATGTCGTATCATATCCCTTTGGCAACATCTTTTAACCAGCAAGTGTCCAAATGCATCCCTTGACCAACTTTGCATACATGAGGCTGATAACATAAGACTTGAAAAGCAGTTCCTTGAGCAGCATTCCTTGTCTGATAACTTTAAATACATGCCCAAAGAAGTCGCATGACTCTACTACAGCATATTATCAGATGAAAGGATGAGCATATATCAGTAGAAGACCATTTCACTTCTCACCTGGGGGCACCTGCCACAACCCAGGGATATGTTAGTAGAAAGCTCTGAGATGATAGTAACAGTGATCATCAAAGCAGTCTATCATGGACCAACAACTGGATTACTACCTTACACTTTGAAGGGTATGCATTTGCATTACAGGAACAAGAAATATCAACCAAATACCTGATGCACAAAAGGGACAGAGATGTAGGAAAAGTAGAAAAATGTGACAACTTATGCAGAATTTGTGGAGTTAGAACTGAAGATATCACCCACATCATAAGCAATTGTCTGAAAATGTCATCATGGTATTATCTATTGATAAGATATGATGTGGTAGGACACTGTATAATGAGATCTGTTGGAAGGATAACCTTGAGGACAAAGAAATAAGAATCCACAGTATGGTGGAAGCCATAGCCACTCATAATAAAAAGGAGTACTGGAGGAATGTCCCAGTGAAAACCTCAATAAAAAGTAAGCACAATAGACCTGACATAATGATTTGAAATAGAGAAGAGAAACTGTATAATTGTGGAAATTAGCTGCCCAGCAGATGTTAACATAAAGCTGAAGATCAGTGAAAAAGAGAACACATATATGTATGTGTGTGTATCTGTATGTATGTATTCTGCATATTCATATGCTTGCATGTCTGTTTTGTGTATTTTTTATGTATGTGTGTATGTGCGTGTTTGTATATGTATGCACCTTTGTCTCTTTATGTGTGCATGTCTGAGTGTGTGTGTGTGTGTGTGTGTGTGTATTTTGCAACTATGTACCGTGTTTGTATGTATGGATGTGCATCTCCATATGTGTGGACATGTGTCTCCATATGTGTCCTTGTATGAAGTAAAGTGTGTGTGTATATGGTCATGTGTTTCAGTCTCCATTTGCGTATGTGTGCTTGTCTGTTCATAAGTGGAAATTTTACCGGTGAGTGTGTTAAATTATAAGGTATAAAAAGAAAATGACTCTCCCCATACACAACAGATTATTATTATTATTATTATTATTATTATTATTATTATTATTATTATTATTATTATTATTATTATTATTATTATTATTATTATTATTATTATTATTATCATCATCATCATTGTTATTATATATGCCAAGCTGTGTCAAAAGTTTTTTTGATTTTCACTGATGATTTTTGGCAACTTGTATCTCCATGTTATATCACTAATTTGATACAACTTGTCCAATTGTTGCTAAATTGTTTATTCATTACTTTCAAAAGAACTGAGTGTAAGGGTAGAGGCAAAAGAAATTAATGATGTGGAACGTCCAGGAACAGTCAATGAATGTGTGGCATGACACAAAACTGGTTCAGACATTTCAAGGAAGGTGACACCAGCCTCAAAGACAAACCAAAGTCAGTGATACCTTTTGTTGTGGAAGATGAGGCTTACTCGAAATGGCTGAACCACAGCCAAGCACAAGCACTTGTACATTGTCAGCAGAACTTGGTCTTTCACAAAGGACCATCAATAAACACCTCCATAAACACTTCCACAAAGCATCTCCATAAGCTTAGTCTTGTGAACTGATATGTTGAGAAGCTCTTCGTGAACAAACCAGCAAACCCATGACCAGGCTCAATGAAGTGTGAACATTCATAAACAACTTAGCAAATCCTTGAACATCCATTTTTGGCATTGAATTGTAACTGGGGATGAAACAACAAACTTGACAAACTTGGAAGTACTACCTCACCCTATCTACAGATCAGACCTTGCACTATCAGATTACCAGCTTTCCCAAGCCTTGGCTCATTTCCTGCACAGATGGAGGTTCAACAATGTGGATGAGGTTGAAAATGGGTAGAGAGAGTTTTTTCACCTCTAAACCAGTCAAGTGGTTTAAGGATGGAATTGAGTTTTGGGTGTAATGATGGCAACAGACTATAGAATATGGTGGGATATATTATGATGAATAAATGCTTTTCATTAATAATTTGTTTAAACAATTAATAAAAGGTTGAAATAAGAAAAAAACTTAAACTCAACATGTTATGTACACATGTAAACACACACACACACACACACACACACACACACACACACACACACACACACACACA
>NC_068994.1:21689514-21698562 GCF_001194135.2 Octopus bimaculoides
GTCTCCAGCCACAAAGAGAAGGTCCCTGTCACTCGTCGTCGAGGTAGTTTGCAAGAGGGTGTCATAGAATTGGTCTTTCAGACCATCTGGTAGCCTCGGTTGAGGTGCATAGGCTGAGATGACAGTAGCTAATCTATGATGAAGCACTAGTCTAATCTTAAGTACTCTGTCACTTACTCTAACGACCTCGATTACCTTATCCACCTATTTCTCCGCTAGAAGTATTCCTACGCCCCCGACCCCGTCAGTGTTCCCTGCCCAGAAAATCTTGTACCTGTGTTCTTTGTTCTTTATATATATATAAATATATATGTAGAAGGGACCGATAGAATAAGTACTAGGCTTACAAAGAATAAGCATCGGGGTCAATTTGCTTAACTAAAGGCAGTGCTCCAGCATGGCTGCAGTCAAATGACTGAAACAAATAAAAGGATATATATATATAAACGATCCAGGCATCTAAGTGTAGGAAGTTTATAAGCTTCAAATAGTAAGCAACTGGTATAGAGAACAAAAAGTGGGCAGTATATGATAAGATATAAAAACAATTTTTCCCAACACTTTTTCCCATATAAAAGTTTCAAAGAAACTTGATAAGCCAATAGTTTCTATATAGCTCACTGTTAGCAACTAAGGCTGATAAATATATGAATAAAAATCCAAATTGAGGGAGTGGAACAGATAAAATATATGTTGCATATGCTTCTTAACTAGCTGAAGCTCATTATGCAAATGTTGTACAACGAACTCTACCCAACATAGCTAATCATTAGGCCGAGATTACCTTAATGAAGTTTACATTGCCGCACAGAGTTTCTAAGTCAGCCACAACACAATGGTGAGTCCAACTGAAAAGGAATGCCTACATGCCTACCTACTACAGTACAAAAAATTAAAACAACAAAATAATCAAGGAATTAAGTTTAGATAACCAATGAGCAATATAGCAAAGGGTGAGACACAAAACGTGCAGGAGTGGGTGTGGTTTACAGTTGAGGAGTAGGAAGGAAAAAAGAAAGTGAAAGTAAGAAAGAAGAAAAAAAGAAAAAAGGAAAGGATTGTTATCGTTATGGGAAATGTATTGTGGTTATAAAAGCCTAAAATATGAGGACAAATTTTAGTGGATTGTTAGAATGCTGTCGTCCAAGTTTATATGGGTAAAGAGGTAGTAGAGTTGGGGATTGTTCGTTCCATAGGACAATATACATATATATATATCGAAACGTACATAAGTGACTAAGACATAATATACAAAATGACTCATTACATAACCTAAACCTCCACACTGACTCATTTCACAAGTTCCACATAATAAAACAACGGCTATCTAGTCCAACGAAAATGCTTTTTCTTGTATTTGTTGCTCCATTCTCCAAGTAAATATATATATATATATATATATATATATATACACTTGGAAAAGTGTGCGTGGCATTCAATGATATAATAATATAAATAATATATATATATGCATGTATACATATGTATACGTACATACTTACATGCATATGTATATACATATGCATATGTGGGCACAAGATGTCACAAAACGTCAACAACAAAAAATACAAAGTACGAGGACATAGAATGTGAACTTTTTTGCGAGCAATGAAAGAAACAAATGGAAAACAAGACAAACAACACAAAAAATGACCCTTCATCAGTTGTCGGCTGTTTTCTAATCTGTATTTCGATCATTTTTTATCTTTTATTTGTTATTTGTTTCAGTCATTTGACTGCAGCCATGCTGGGGCACTGCCTTGAAGAGCTTCAGTCGAATAAATTAATCCCAGGACTTATTTTTATTAAGCTTGATGCTTATTCTATGAGACTCCTTTGCCAAACCACTAAGTTATGGAAACACAAACACACAGACACCAGTTGTAAGGCACTGTCAAGTAGTGGTGGGGGACAAACACGGACACAAAGACACTCACACATAGATATATATACATATATATATATGGTGGGGTTCTTTCAGTTTCCATCTACCAAATCCACTCACAAGGTTTTGGTCAGCTTGAGGTTATAGTAGAAAACACTTACTCAAGGTGCCATGCAGTGAGACTGAGCCTAGAACTATATGATTGGGAAACAAGCTTCTTACCATACAGTTGCATATATACCAACACATATATACATAAATATACACATACATATAAATATATCTACATTCTTACATATGCCTACGTATACACACACACACGCATGCAGCAATACACTGGTCCCAACGTTCCTGCCACTTTTGGAATCCAGCCTGGAAGTTGCTTTCTGTGAGTTGAGGACTTTCTGCTATTCCCTCTTGATCTCAACAACGGTATTAAAACAGTGAACTTTGAGCTGCATTTCCATCTTGGGGAAGAGATGGAAGTCTGCAGGTGCTAAATCTGGTGAATAGGGTGGGTGTGGAAGTAATACTATGTTTTTGGTGAGAAACTCACGAATGAGGAGAGCTTGGTGACAGGTGCATTGTCATCATGAAGAATCCAATTCTTCATGCACCACAAATCTGGTTGCTTTTGCCAAATGTCTTCCCTGAAATGCTTCAAAATGTCATTGACTGTCCTTTGACAATCCTCATGCACAAGCTGATGAATTTTCTTGACATTCCCAGGGGTGATGGTCGTGACAGGTCTTCCATATCACTCATTGTTTTCCAGGTATGTTCTTTGGCTTTTGAAACATTGTGTATGATCCATTGCCTCATTGCTGTAAGCTTGCTGAAGCATGCTCAATATCTCTGTACCAGACTTCCCAAGTTTAACACAAAATTTTATGTTGGCTCTGTGTTCCAATTTCTTGTTGCAGACTACAGCATACATATGATCAGAAAATCACAAATTTCACAACTTGCAAAGTATACACAGTGATGTCACATGGCACACTGCCTCATGAAGGTCAGTGGTAGCGCTCACTGTGCACACATAACCATGTGTTGCCATGCTACAGAGCTAGTTCAGGGATTTTTTTATACCACTTCATATATATATATATATATATATATATATATATATATATATATATATATATATATATCACCATCATCAAACCCTCCAGGCTGGCATGGGTTGCATGGTTTGAAAGGAGTTGACCAGCTGGAGAACTACCTGGGATCCATTTGTTTGTTTTAGCATGGTTTCTTTGGTTGGATGTCTTTCCTAATGCCAAACACTTTTTAGAGTGTACTGGGTGCTTTTATATGGTACTGGCATTGGTACATTTATTGGACCCCCCCACACACACATGTACACACACACGCATGCACACAAGCATATACACACATGCATGCACACAAGAGAAACAGTCATTCACATGTAAATACATGCACAAAAAGGCATGTTCACACACACACACACACACACACAAAGGTATATCAATATACACATGCATATATATATGTATATATTCACACGCACACATGTATAGAGAAAAAAGGTGGAGTTACATTAAGCACATATGAAAAAACCCCAAAAGAATAAAAAGATATATAAATATAAAATAAAATGTAATACAGAGGATTACAATTACGCTCTAATATATACATTCATACTTATATACATACCTTTGCCTACACACAGCTAATGAATACCCACTGTGTAGAAGTTGGCGTACATGCGAAGTTGAAAGTTAAAAGTATACTATTAATTTGGGTATATTAAACCAGAAGAGGGCTAGGTGGATTAAATAGAAAGATATTGGGGATGATAAATTAATATTTGTATTTTAAGAAAGTGTTAAATAATTGATGTTTACAGTTGATAAGAAGGTTGCTTCTTCCGTTTATGCAACTGCTACATTGCATAATAGTTAGGATTTCTGCAGTGCAGAGAGCACACTTATACCTGCTATACAGTTTGGCATGTTTTGTAGTGGACCATTTTATATTGTACTCTACTGAATTTCATATTAAATTATGTATAAGTCTAGATAAAGCTGTACAGTTAGCTTTTGCTACTGATCCAAAACTAGAGCAGTGATTACTCAGCCTTGCTTTGAAGTTTGTGCTGCATGCACTGACATAGACAAATTTTAATTGCTCCATGAAGACTGCACATTTATACACAATATTCATGGTGAGGCATTTATTTTGTAAAAGACAGGAGGCAGGGTATCTGAAGCTGCATAGTTTTATTGAGGGTGCTATAGGGGAAGTCGTAGGGTTTCCTTTATCTGACACTAATCAGGTATCACAAGGATCTCAGATTCTAGTGTGATGAGGTACAGTGCTGGTGGTAACGAGGGAGATATATGGAGGATGTAATTTATAGTAACTGTTATATCTGCTGACATCATATATATCATGGTATTAGGGTATTGACCAGACTATCGGATGTTGTTATGCATTGCTGGTCATATGCACTTTGCATTGCGTTAACCTTTCAATGATACCACCCCACTGATTAGGTGAGCAGGCAATCATTCTCCCTGATTGGAAAACTGTTCTGTCGAAGGGTTAACCATTTACAGCTGAGTGGATTGAGCAATGTGAAATGAAGTGTTTTGCTGAATAACACAATGTGCATCCCAGTCCAGGAATTGAACCCATGATCTTGCAACACTCTAGCCACAAGGCCATATATCTGTGTGTGTGTGTGTGTGTGTGTGTGTGTGTGTGTGTGTGTGTGTGTGTGTGCGTGTGTGTGTATGTGTGTGTGTGTGTGTGTTTGTCCCCCACCCTGCTTGACAACTGGTGTTGGGGTGTTTATATCTCCATAACTTAGCAGTTTGGTAAAAAGAGACTAATAGAATAAGTACCAGGCTTAAGAGCAAAATAAGTACTGAGATCAATCATTTGACTATAAATTCTTCAAGGTGGCGCCCCAGCATGACTGCAGTCTAACGACTGAAATAAATAAATATATATATGTTGCAGGAGTGACAAGAAGAAACAAAAAATGTCTGGCCACTTAGAATAAAGAAATTAATAAGTCTGAGAGTGAATAAACATTTAAGCAAAATATATTTTGTTGAACTGAAAAATTAACTTGAGTTTATTGACATAAAACACAAAAAATTTAGCAGTCAAAATCTGACCTTGATAAACAAATCAATGTTTGACTGCAGATGCATAATGGTTAACAAACCATCAGAAGGAAAGACTACATGAATTCAGTCAGTATATAAGAAACAACACAAATGTCAAATATATTCAATTCAATTCTTGAAAATGAGACTGTTAAGGTGTACAAAAGTTGGGTATAGACTTAGGAACTCTACTGTTCCAAACCAATAGTAAATAGCTAGTGAGAAATTCTGAAAATATAAAATGATAAAAATTGAACATAGTAGTGTATTTAATGAAACACACACACACACACACACACACACACACACACACAAGCACACACTCTCACACATACACACACACAAGCACACACTCTCACACACACACACACACACAGACATACACACGCTCGCGCACACACTCTCTCTCTCACACACACATGCACCCTCCCACACAGCTGTCCACGTGTGGAGCCTATGTATGGATAGCTATGCTACATGGTTGTGAAACATGGATTGTGACAGCAGAGGAATGCAAAGGCTTGAAAGAAATGAAGCCAACATGCTCCACTGGATGTGCAATGTTAGTGCACAGGTACTACAAAGTGTAAACGTTTTAAGAGAAAAACTGGATGTAAGAGGAATCAAATGTAGTGTCAAAAGAGAAGACTGTACTGGTATGGTCATGTAATGCATATGGGTGAGGATAACTGCATAAATAAGTGCTGAGATCTCAATGTGTCATCTGGAAGACAGAGACTTAGGAAGATGTGGGATGAAGTGGTGAGAAATGATCTTCAGATGTTGAACTTCACAGAGGAGATGACAAAGGACCAAGACAACTGATGATTTGTGTGCTTGAGAAGACCCACCCAGCTAAGTAAAATCGAGGCCATAAAGGCATGTCCTTTATGTTCATGCCTCCCCACCTCCTACACATAGTCTGTCCCCTAACAAACCTCCTCCACAACCCAGCTTCCCAACACCCTTTCTTTTCCATGCTTTCCATCCTTTGTATTCCCCTCTGCTCTCCTTTACATATCTACTAGCACATAGTATGTCCCTGTTGAACCTTTTCTCCCCAACCTATTCTCCCAATACCCCTTCCCTCTACCTTTGACCACTCATTATACCCCCTCCACCTACTATTCTCCTTTTGCAATTTTACACCCTCGGTAATCCCTGGTTCACTCACTCTCTCTCCTGTTACATCTTCACTGTCTTCTCTCTCCACCTGAGGTAGCCATGTTTCCTCTCAAATGCCAGACTCTTTTTCTTTTTCAGTCCCTCAATACTACTCCCCACCTCAACTGAGAAGTCTTGTAAGTTAATTGGTGACCTCACTGCTGTTGATGCCATGTAAAAAGTAACCTGTACACTCTGTAAAATGGTTGGCATAGGAAGCCATCCAGCCATAGAAATTATATCAACGCAAACAGCAGGAATTGGTGCAGTTTGCTGACTTCAATAAATTTTGTCAAACATGCTAGAAATAGCAGTAAAGTTTATTAATATAGTAGAGTATGAACAGTGTATAAATGTGTATGGAGAGACCTCTCTCTGAAGGAACACCCATTTCCCAGTCTTATCAGGCCTCCTCTTTCAGTGAAGTACTGCCGATGAAATGTTTAGTGGTATCTCGCCTGCCGCTACATTCTGAGTTCAAATTCCACTGAAGTCGACTTTACCTTTCATCCTTTAGGGGTCGATAAAATAAGTATCAGTTGAACACTGGGGTTGATGTAAACGACTCATCCCCTCCCCCAAAGTTGCTGCCCTCGTGGCAAAATTTGAAATCATTATTATTAATGTACAATAGTGTACACGATGTGTTAAATATCATCATTGTGGCTGAAGATTGCGTCTCTGGACGATTTTTGACACCTACATTTATACATTATTGTACGTGAATATACTAGTTCATTTATCCCTTATCTCGCAAGTAGGAAAAATTTTGTTTCGCCTAGGAGCTTCAATAAGACAAAATTGTGTCTGGAATTGTCACCTGTAGTTATCAAGATCATTGTTATTAACTTTCGTCAAGTACATGAAAGCTGAAGAAGGAAGAGTCTAAAACGGTAAGAAAGTTGTACAATTTCATTTTGCTGTCTTACAACAGAAACAATTAAACATATACACAAGGTTAATTTACTACATTTAGCAAGCACTCCCTTCCGAAGTATTGACATATAATTAATAACAGTATAACCGAAAGCAGACGAATTTAGCTGAGTTCTTCAATACTGGAGTTCATTTAGAGTATTACACTTCCGGTAATTCTTCTGTTCAACGTGTGGCTATGTTTGTTTACGGTTGTAAATCTTCCGTTTTTCCAAGTTGTTTTGCAAGTCAAATACTATCGAAAAGAAGAATCTATCAAGTCAGTGTATTTTTATTTTTAAAGTATTCTAGTTCCCAGCCAATAAATTTAGTAATTAAAGAAAAAAGTTTTTAAGCTGCAAAGAAATGATTATTTTTGCATATGTCTACCGTTGTGTTTCTCATTGGGCATCCACTGTCTCGTGTAAGCTAATAAGTAAGACTACCAATGTTTTTTTGGGTGGAATTCTGGTTTAAGTACCCCATATAACACCGCATGACTTTTTTTATTTATTGGAATTCTCAGAAATTTTTTTGCGTATTTGTGTTCTATACATGGGATTTCATACGATTATACTATTAAAAAAAAATTTAACCCTCTTTCTCACAAATCCTAAAAGTTCCCCTCTTTTCGATTAAAAAGAAAAATCAGAGTTTCAAATACGGACAGACCTAATCTTTTGCTTAAATCCCAACAATGGACCGCTCTTGGGTGCATGATCATTCCATTAAATGTGCTTATGGGGAGAAAAATATTGAAAAACATCAATAATTGTTAGAATGACAAAGAAACGAGGAAGGTATCAAGTGGTCGTGAGATGTGTTAGACACAAAAAATGTTTTTTCTGGTATAATCGTATGAATTCCTGTGTGTAAGACAAATTCGCAAAAATTTTCTGAAAATTTCCCCAAAATATAACATTTATGAGGGGTTATATGGAATGCTTAAACCAGAATTCCACAAAAAAAAAAAAAAAAAAAAAAAAAAAAAAAAAAAATATAAGTGGTGAAGTTTTACTATTACGTCCATCTTCTGAGATGATTGTAATCTCTGATTGGTGGACTTTTGGAATAACCATCACTACCTCATGGAGAAAAAAAAAGGCAAAGTGTTTGTTTCCTTCCATGAAAGAATATTTTGTCCCAAAATTCAGTATTTTACGTTTTAGCATGCTGCTCTTCCCAATTCTGTTCTTTTCCCAGTAAGTTTTACTATTACATCTGCCTTGCAAGAGAAATGGGTGTAAGAATTGTAATTGCAGTTGTATGAAACACATGAAATCTGGTAAAAATTTTTCCATGAGGTATGGGATGACTTGCCTGATTGCACAAGTCACAACAGAGACACACTCAGGTTTGTGTGTATGTATGAATGTATATATATATTTAATTTTATATATATATATATATATATATTTAATTTTATATATATATATATATATAATTATAAAACTATGAGAGATGGAGATAAGGTTAATAAAAATTTATTGATACATTGATAACTCCTACAATTGTTTCAACTCATCGTTTATAGTATAAAATCAGTGAAATTTAATGTAAATCAATATGGTTAATTATTACAAGCCAGCATATCATCAGGGAAAAATGTACAAAGAAATTTATATATATCTCATATCGAAAACATAATATAAGCAAACAGGACAAATACAGTGTCCCATTAAAATTTATACATAATATAAAAATATATACAGTTATAAAAATAGTTATTGATAGTTATTGTCATAAATTAATATAAATAACAATAATGTTAATGCAGACATACCCATGATAAACTTACTTGCAAATGGATGCGTGGCGTTCAATCATATAATAATATAAATAAAATATATATATATGCATTGCATATATGTACAGACATACATATATATGTATGTAATGTATATATATATATATATATATATATATATATATATATATATATAT
>NC_068994.1:21698890-21709879 GCF_001194135.2 Octopus bimaculoides
CCCCAGATCTCAATATTATTGAACATTTATGGTGCATTTTAGAAAAACAAGTAAGGAGTCGATATCTTCCACCATCATCACTACAAGAACTGGAGATTGTTTTAGCTGAAGAATGGACAAAAATTCCTTTGGAATGTATGTATGTGTGTGTGTGTGTATATATATATATATATATATATATATGCATGCATAATTATAAAGCTAGAGAATATAGAAACTGGTCTATCCTTAAAATTTATTTCCTTTTATTTTACGATGTGTCATGCAGCATGTTTTTATGGTTATGATGACGTACATGTGCTTCTGCTGCACAGAGTATGAGCAGTTGCATATACTGTAACTGGGAACATGACTGAGAGCTACCACAGTATACAAATTGTTCACCACATATTGTTTTTCAGTCCCCTCTAGTTTATCATAGCCCTCTAGGCCATAACGGAGCTATGTAAGACTGGCTGCCCTTGGGCACTCATCTACACTGATGACCTTGTTCTTATAACTGAATCGCTATATGAACTAGAGAGATTTCAGGTGTGAAAGAAAGTAAATCACAAATCCCTTCAAGGAGATGGCCCTGCTTGATATTTAGGCAAGGTAATAGTAGAAACTCTGTATGGTGTACCCAGTGCAAGCTATGGACACATAAGAAGTGCAGCAGTATCATGGAAGGTTTGCAGTGGGTGCAATAAACATGAAGAATGTACAGGAAATAGACTTCCTCAAATGCCTGGAGTTTCCTGAGAAGTAGTAGATAGCTTCCATTACCTAGGCTAGTGGTTCTCAACCTTTTCCTGGCCATCACTCCCTAAAAGCTATTTTTGACAAGCTAATTGATAATCGCTCACCAAAAAATGATAACAAATATTAAATATAATGTAATTATGACTAATCAACACTGAAAAAATTTTGTACGTGTAAATGCAAAAGATAAACAAATTAAAGTGAAACTTTATTCTAAATTTAAATGTAGAAAAGGACTAACTAGTGTGAGCCCTGAGATTGGTGATATTCTACTAAAAATTCAATGTCAGGCTTAATGCTACTCAAACAGATATGAATATCTCCATGTGAAATAATTTCAAACCTGTTTCTTTCCTTCCGCAAAATGTGATTGACAGTACTAAATCCAGTTTTGACAAGATACGATGTTGGGAAACAAAATTATTTTTGACATTTGTGACCACAAATTTGAATATAGTGATTTTACAGTGTCTGATTGCCAAAATTCAGACAAACTTTCTTTTTTTAACTTAATTTGAAATTCATCATTACATTCCATCTCGATGACTTCTTCCTGGATATTTTTGTGTGCACTCTGAGGATTACAATCGAATGGGTCAGTCATCCTTGGCTGAATAGTGAAGTTGGATAAATTGGTAAATCTGGTTTCTAAATCATTTTTCAAGGCAGACAGATGGTCGCAATAAATACTAATGTCATTTTCACATAAGTCTATTTCCTCTAGTTCGGGCATATTATGAAACTGTATTAGTTTTAAATTAACTTGAAAAAGATTGAGTTTTTCAACAAAAGCTCTCATCACCTGTTTACAGTCTATCAGCATTATCAATTTTAGCTGCAGCAGAAGAGTGACCTTGTTCAGCTTATGGAAAATCCAACTGAGATAGTGTATGTTCTTCATTTGAGCTTGAATTTCAGTGGCTAAGTCTGAGTGTCCTTCTGTTTGTAAGAATACAACCAGTGTCAATTTTCTGTTTGAATTGGTTTCATATTCAGTGTAATGATACACTTTTATAGGTTAATTAATGATGTGAAAGTAATTTTCGTTATATATAAATCAATAAGTAAAAAGTTATTAGTAATTAAAGTTTGAGAATTTTGGTAATTTTAGCGAATTGTAAGCCACAAACACATTCATGTCTGTTTTGATAGTAACAAGCTGAAACATGAGGACTCTTTTGCCTGTTGCCATACTAACAGTCTTTGAAAAGTCTGCGAGGAAGCACATGTTGACAGCAGTCAGCCAAGGAAGGGTCCTACCTGAGCAGTGGGTTTTAGGAGTGTGTTGTGAGACGAGATACGTTTTTCTGTATGCATATTTAAATTGTAATTTAACATTTTAAAATTGTTTAATGTTTGTTTCTTTTTGTCATTGAGCATTGAGGTGGTTGTAAGGTGTGCTAAAAATAACAGCTAAATAAGATTTATTTACATGAAAGAAAATTACCGGAGACATAACACCTGTTGTTTACAAACACACAAAATGACAACTTCCAAATCCTGTTTCCTGACTGGGTGAAAATGATCAAACTTTAATCCTCTATAACTTTTTAAAAACATTTTTCTGGAAAAAATGAAATAGCTCCAGCAATTCAGTTTGAGCAAGTGTATTATTGTACCAAATTTTGAAATTTTCAGTAAACTTTAATTTTTGGAGCTGCTGGTAGCCAAACTGAAAAGATCCATGCCAAATTTTAAAATTTTCAATAAACTTTTTGGAGCCACTGGCAACCAAACTGAAAAGATCATACAGTGGACTGGCAACCAAATTGAAAAGATCCTACAACTATTGTATTAAATAAGTTTACAAATCTTGCCCAGCAGTTGCCTTTGGATAGCCAACGGACATCAGTATGCAAAAGAAGTCTTATATATTTGTTTGTTAGCATTGACACAAAATTTTTGAAAAAGATGGTCACATTTACTGTTAGATTCAATTTTGTTTATTTTTATACTTTTAGCCTGTGTAGCACAGTGTCTAACTAGAATTTGGGGGCACAACATCAATCGAAAGTTAAACATTCTGAGTTTTTATTTTTTTGAAAGTGGGGAGTTGATGAGTGGGTGAGGGGGTGGGTGGAAGGGGCATTGAGTGTTTCTTAAAAAAAATTAGAAGTTAAAAAAAAGAAAAATTCTCAGATTCGTAATCTCTGTATTTTTGTATGTGGATTTTAAAAAAGGTTTTTAAAAAAATTAAACATTAAGAAATTGGGGTGGGGGTGGGGGTGGAGGGAATTAAAATTTTGAAAATGTGATTTTTGAGCAAAATCGTATTCTCCTATATGGAAAACAGAAATCCGAAAAATCTTTTGAAAAAACCCCCCCAAAAACAGGTGGTGTACGCATTCTTTACCTTCACCTCTGTTATTGAGCACCTCACACCAATAATAACAGCCAAAAGTAATACAAGGTAGCTGGAATTTTTAAAGCCAAAAATTAGCTAATCAACTCAGCCTGGAAATTAATCCAAAAATTGGAAATGTTTCCCTGGCTACTTCTGAACTAACAACACAAACAGATTTTTTATCACTAAAATATCTGTAAAACATGTTTTTCTGCAATATTGTACTGATGTTATTCTTGGTGTACTTTTTTGAGATTAAATGAAGAAATTAAAATTATTTGTTATGGATCAGAACTTTTTTAATTTGTGGTCTTACTCAACTACTCAGAGCAGGAGAATCTGCTGAATTCTTTTTTAAAATCTCACTCTGTTATAGCCAAACTTTACTGTCATGGTGGAAGATAAAGAATTTTTGCTTCAAAATTTCTAATCTTTAAAGTGAAGGTTTCATAGAGCCAAGTAATCCACTGTAGCAAGCACAGGTTTTGATTGTTACTAACAATTTACCCTTTAACCTACAAATACATTATCCTCACTTTCTACCATATCTTCACAGTATGAAAACTCTCTTCCTGCCTACATTTTCCCTTCAATTGTCAACTTACAAATGTTCAAGCTCAACATAAACTGTATCGATTTCACCAGTCCATGATGTCTTGCAAATGTCAGATTTATTTCTTCTGACTAAACCATCAAGTAACTAATATTCAGCATTTTCTTGGCCTCTGTGGTCTTATCACTTGGCAAATTTAAATTTGTCAACTTCTTCAACATTGATTGAGCTGTTCTTGTTAGTCCTGCAAGAAAAAACCCAATCTGATTTTGGTGTTTCATGAATAAAAGGTTGTTGACAAATTGGTCAACTCATGTTGACAAAGACATTAAGTTCCCTTAGTTGTTTACACTTCATATATAGTTTGTCTGAATTGTATTGTTTACATGCCACTTATTCTTGTGTATTTGTCTAAATAGTGTTACTTGATCAGTTCAAGATTTAGAGCAATTTGGGTTTTGGTCTTTTATCTAGCCAGTCATTTACTATTTGTAGATTTAGTTCACTAGACTTCCTTCTCTACTAATTTGAATATTGTGACACTGTAAGAAATCATTGTTACCAGCATTATTATTATTTGCAGATGAGTCTAGCTCTAGCAGCTGGGAGAGTAAGGTAAAGTTATGCCAACATCCTGTGCAGCATATAAATGTACACGTCGAAGTGACAGAAAAGCACGTGAGCAAGGCATCACATTTCACTGGTCAGTATGCCTAAAGTTTGGAATATTTATTTTGTTTTCATACAGTTTATGCTAATTTAAAATTATTCTATTGTAGTATTGGTTGCCTGATTTCCCAATTTTTAACTTCTGCAGGAATTGTTTTTTTATACTTGGGCAGTTTTAATTAACACTTACCACTCAATGTCTAAATGTATGAGATGAATTGTTAAGATTAAATTTTTAGACTATATGAAAAATTATTTTTAATAGTTACCCCTACACTTCCCCCCCCCAAAAAAAACAAGATACCTGATAATGATCTTCACTCATGATCAAGTTTCATACCTCTGGATTAGAAAATAATATCAAATTGAATTTGAACTAGTAATTTTTATTTCTAAACTGAAGTGGATATTCTTTATTTCATAACTAGTGTACAAACATCTGTGAACTACTGGTTAAGAACGTTTTTACTATTAATTATGAAATAGAAGATTCTAGTTGAGATCAATTTGTATAAAGTACACATCCAGTAATAAGGCATCCAATGATGATTGATGATCTGACTGATTGTAGTATAGATTTAATTATTGAAAATGTTTTGATCTCCAAACATTAATAATATCTTTCAACTATTTTCAGTTGTTTGAAGGTTTATATTTAATCCTTTTGTCTCTCTTACTACTTAGTTGCTTTTTATTTTAACTTGACTGTCTAGTTTCACTTGTTTACTTTGTGGTTTGTTCCTATTCCCTCCTAGTACAAGTTATCTCCCTTCATATGTTTCTTTTCTTTGATTCATATAAGAGGCTCTTGTTCATTTGCCTTCCTTTTCTTCAGTTTTTCTAACATTTTACAACTACTTTCTCTGTTTATAGTTTTCCTAAGGATTTGAAACGAAGAAAAGAGTGGGCATATGCCCTCAAGTACCAAGTGAATGGTAAAATTTGGGTACCAGAGCATAAAACCTATCTGTGTAGTGAGCATTTTACAGAAGAATGTTTTGACCGTACTGGACAAACGACACGTCTTAGAGATGGTGCTGTTCCATCGATCTTTGATTTTCCACAACATATGAAAGTAAGGAAGTGTTTGTATATTTTTACTATTTGTACCAGAATATAATCAACTACAGTGATTATATCGTGCTTTTTTCCTTTTTTCGATGGCCTTAATAGGCTTTCCAATACTAGTGAGATTGATGCCAATAATATGCTGTTTGAAGTGTTGCAAGTTGACACCTGAAGGAAAGACATAAGCAGGGTGGATATTCCAGAAGAATGGTATTCTGAGGAAGAAGGCTAAGCATAGTGGTTTGTGCAGGGCTTAGGATGGGAGTAGGACACAAGGTTGATGAAGTGGAAAGATGATTGGGTTGGGAGTATCTGATGGAGGTACAAAGCTAGTCAAGTTTGAAGAACAGAGGCCATTACAGTAGTGATAGAAAAGGCAGAGAGGAGACAGTTCACCTGTAGGTCAGAGGTTGAATCATGTGTGTGAGTCATTTCATGTCAATCAGATGAGTGAGTGGCAAGATAGATTATTTATTCATTTTGGTTACCTTACTTATAAATAATTACTATGATACATATTTCATAGAGAGAACAGTTAACTGAATCAGTGAGGTATTGGATAGTTCAGCCAACATGCTAGAAGGTTTGCATTGTGTCCATGACCAAAATACTTAACTTTCAATTGCTGAGTTCACCTGAGCATGCAGTGGGAAATTATAGCTGTGGGATCGATGGAGTGAACTCTAAAGAAAGGAATGCCATTGAGAGAATCGAAGTTATGATTTCCAGATTGAGTTTGATGGCAAGTGATGGACACCAAAATGGTTTTGGAAGGGAGGATCCCTGGCATTGAGAAATAAGGTCAGCTATAAGCATATATTGAAAAGAAAGGCCAGAGAAAGTTTGAGAGAGAAGAGGAACAGATGGATTGTAGAAGGTATCTTGATGTGTTGGAAAGAGGAGGTAAAGAGCAATGTGTTGCCAATGATGGCAGTGGTTGTGTCAATGAAAAATATAGCCTGGATTTTTGGGAGCTGAACAAGTATGTATTATGTCATACAGGCTGGGAAGCTGCCAATATTTGTGTGGAAGCCTTGTGAGAATGGAGGCAAATGACAAGGGCATCTCTTTTGGGCTGAGGGGCTTAGATGGAATTAACATGCAGCTGGAGTCTCTGCATATTCTAGCTTCTGGCTGGTGGTTGGGATAGTGAGGATCTTTGAGTTGCATTGCAAGTTCAAATTAGCAATTGAAGAGTTCATTTGAAGTTGTTCCCAGAGTTTAAGGTAAGAGAATTTTTGTCCTTTGTACTACAGGAACTCATGGTTTTCTAACTAATTAATCTCTTTTTTTTCAGGCACAATGTGTTTTAACATACTGTTATAAAATGCACATAGATTCATATGCAGAAAACACCACAGTTATCTTATTCTACTATTCTCCATATCAAGCAGTACAACTATTCCAATACAGTATAGATCACATTGAAATCTGGCCTTGAACAAACAGACTATATGTAACACCTACCAAATCTGTAGTCTCCACTATTACCATTAACACCAAAGAACATTAAATATTATTAAATGTCACTTTTAATAGCATAAATATACAAGAGTAAAAAAATCTTGGGAATTATATACACCAGTGTTGTATTTGTCCTGGTCAGTCAAAGGCATCTTGTTGCTTTTGTAGAATAGGTCTAAGACTGCATTATTTAGTGCATTCTTTCTTTTTAAGAGGATGGTAGGGTGTGATGTAAGGGAAATTCTTGCAAGTTGAGTGACCATGTAGAAGTTTCTTCATTGGTTTGATACATTACTTGATTGTTAATGGTAAAGATCTTTAGTTGCATGAAAATATTTAGGCTATTTGTGTTTGGGTTTAAGTTGTATTGCTGTTTTACTATGGGCCTCAAGTTTGTTCTAACCAACACAGTTCCAATAAACATATAGCACTGTTATGAACAACAGTGCATTGTTCTATTACCACCACCACCACCACCACCACCATTACCACATGTCTTAAAGTATTTTTATTTCTGTTAGTTTTCAATAAAATAAGCAGAACCTACATTGAAATACAACCTTAAATGAATTATTGCTGCCATCTTCTCTCTGCTCGTTTGGATATAAATTCTAAGTGATGCATTTTCCAGTGTAACATCCCAGCTGATTCTTGGATACCTTTAGTGAAACTCACTGTTGCAAGCTTTTGAGCTAAGTCCTTAGCTTGAAGATAAATAATATGATATCTACTGCAACAACAGATGAGCTATAGTTTCTTTTTCTTTTTCTTCTACCAATGCCAGAGGTCCTACATAGATCAAGGATATTCACTTTTCTCTTCTGACTAAACCATGAAAAAAAACAAAAACAACAACAACAAAAACCCAACAAAAAAAAAACAAACAAACAAAGAAACAAAAAAACTTTAGCTGCTTAACAAGGAACATGATGTAAAGCTGGATTATAGTTAAGACAATTGTTTGAAACATGTTGAGCCTTCATAAAAGAAGCCAGCTAAACCATTCTAATTTTGCAGATCAATGACTACTTAATCTCATAATACATGGTCAACACTTTGTTCAGATCACACAGCAACTTCCTCATAAGTCAATCCAAAACATTGCTAATTATTCTTATGTTGTCATTTATTTTTTGCAGAAAAAGGTGAGTGTTAGTGGTCAACGCCGCCGGGAAAAACAGCAGTTGAAGAATGCAACAAAATCCATGACTTCTGTTCCAAAATGCAAAACTTTGGTATGTTAATTTTGAACTTTCAACCAGAACAATGGAGTTATATCAATAAATTTGTGTAGTTGACACTTGATAAAAGATAATGTTTTAGAGCAGGAAATGAAAGATATGAAAGTAGGTGAAATGCATTGTGTCACTTGTATTGCACTTAATCCTCAACAACTCAGTCTGCCTAACTAAATAGCTATCATTAGATAGTATATTTTATCAGTGATATGAGTTGAAGCACTTGTGCTTGAGAAGACACATTAAGCTAAGTGAAATCATGATTATATTTGCCTACAGGCATGTCCCTATATTCCTCTTCAACTGAGCGATCCTAATCTTGCAGGCTCATGGGTGCTGGTGTCATGTAAAAAACACCTGTGCTGGTCCAACAGAAAAGCACTCGTACCAGTAATGTGTATAAGCACCTATGCCAGTGCTGCATAAAACACCCAGTACACTCTGTAAAGTGGTTGACATTAGGAAGAGCATCCCTTAAGGATTTAAAGGGATAGCATGAAAGTAGACTTAGTAGTTGGAGAAGCCCTAGCTAGGTCAAAATTTTTTCCTCATATAGACCACATAAGATAAAGCTAAAAAGAACTTTAAAGATTAAGAGAAGTCAAGAGTTAGGACGAACTAAATTGAAGATAAAAAAAGTAAAAAATAGGAGTGAAGTTTATTGTTAGATTGGTGAAGTTTACTCTGCTAAATCTACAATTTTTGACTAGGTAATGTTTGCGAAGACCTGTTGAGGCAAGTGAAATCGAAATCGAACCAAATTCGATGACTGGCACCCGTGCCAGTGGAGCGCTAACAGCACCATCCAAACATGATTATTGCCAGAGCAGCTGTCTGGCCTTTGTGCCAGTAGCATGTAAAAAACACCATTTGAGCCTGATTGTTATCAGCGTTGCCTTACTGGCACATGAAAAAACATGTGAGCAAGATCGTTGCCAGTGCCACTAGACTGGCTCCTGTGCAGGTGACATGTAAAAATCACTATTTGAGCGTGGCCGTTGCCAGTACTACTTGACTGGCCCTCATGCTGGTGGCACGTAAAAGCACCCACTACACTCTTGGAGTGGTTGGCGTTAGGAAGGACATCCAGCCGTAGAAACTCTGCCAGATCAGATTGGAGCCTGGTGCAGCCATCTGGTTCGCCAGTCCTTAGTCAAATTGTCCAACCCATGCTAGTATGGAAAGCAGATGTTAAATGATGATGATGTAATTCTTCCATGTATTTTTACATAAGTAATATCTTATTGAAAATGCTTATTTGGGAAATATCTAAACATTTTCTTGGAAGAATGCAGGCATTTTTGGGTTAATTAGTGTCTATGGTTCAATAACTTGTACCTAGAGGTAAAGATATGGAAGATTTCTTCCAAGCATGAATTACGTTTTGTGTTCCCAATGGTATATGATGAAGCTCTACTGATTATTCCCCATTTAGTATCAAATTAATTGTCTTTATCCTTTAATGACCAAATGAATCCACTCAGTCTTGTACTATACACTTTATCTCTATCCTTAAAAGAAGAAAGGTGGTTATGCAATCGCTGCTTAAAGCAGTAGAGTATGGTCCTGTGTAATAAATTGAAATTCTATCTGTCATAACTACATCTGTAAACTGTTTTGTCTAAGGCATTGTCCATTAAGTGGATATATTTTGTTCTTACAACTATCAAAATGTTTGATGATATTAACCCTATGCTTGCTACTGGCAGAAGAATTAGGTATCTCGTCTACTTGTTATCCCAGTGGTATTATTAGTTTTGCTATACACTAAATTTTGTGTATTACTACTCTAAATAGCTGTTACAGTTACTTTAAATCAGTCTGGTCTGGGTTCAGTTATCTCCCTTACACCCTCTATTATAGCCTCATTGTTTTCATACACATTGGTTGTTTATAATCTCCCTAGATTCAATATATGTGCATAGTTGCTATTACCACCTGTCATATAATTACTATTAATATTAATTTCATTATTAAGGCGGTGAGCTGGCAGAATCGTTAACACACCAGGCAAAATGCTTAGCAGCGGTTTGTCTGTCTTTATGTTCTGAGTTCAAATTCGGCCAAGGTTGACTTTGTCTTTCATCCTTTCGGGGTCAATAAAATAAGTAGCAGTTGAGCACTGGAGTTAATGTAATTGACTTACCCATTCCCCTGGACTTGCTGGCCTTGTGCCAAAATCCGAAATCGATATTAATTTCATTATCCATTTTTACTTGGTTTTTATTATTGAATTCTTTGCCCCCTCCCTAATATCGTGCACTGCAATATTTTGGGTTAGGTTACTACTTGTGGCAAAGGCAAGTCATGCATCATTTAAAAATCTGGCCATACTTATTAGATGGTTGAAAGTGTTTATCTAATGCAGTGAAAAATTTTGCAGGATATATATACCCTGGATGAACTTACAGGATGCAATTAAAAACTACATCTTAGGACATCTAGGTATAAAATCCAAGGACACAAACTTAGGATTTACCTTTTGAGTGAAGTACTGTGTAATTGTTTACCTTAAACAATTTCAATGCAGTTTACCGGAACCTGGATAATATCAGAATACTTGTAATGTACCTGCCCAGATTCAAAATCCATATTCCTTTATGTGGCTATGTGGTGAGAAACTTGCTTTCAAACCACATGGTTCCGGGTTCAGTCCCACTGTGTGGCACTTCAGACAAGTGTCTTTTACTATACCCTTGGGCTGACTAAAGCCTTGTGAGTGGATTTGGCAGTCGGAAACTGAAAGAAACCTGTTGTATATGTGTGTGTGTGTGTGTATATATATATATATATATCATCATCATCATCGTTTAACGTCCGCTTTCCATGCTAGCATGGGTTGGACGATTTGACTGAGGACTGGTGAAACCGGATGGCAACACCAGGCTCCAGTCTGATTTGGCAGAGTTTCT
>NC_068994.1:21710502-21720038 GCF_001194135.2 Octopus bimaculoides
TATATATATATATATATATATATATATATATATATAGCCTGTATGGTCTGGCTAACCCAAAATGGTTTTTTGTATTCCTCCTTTCTACTTGGAGAGTTTAGATTTAATTATAAAAATATATCCTTCTGTTCAAATTTAAATTCATTATATTTCTAAATTTCTATGTCTTTGTGCAGCTGAAGATTGCTCTACATTTTATATTTGATGTAATGTTTACATCGTTCAATTAAATGGAGTCACATGAGACGGTTGTACTGCATTACCTCTGGATATCCTTGTTGCTTATTTTGATTTTAATCACCTTATTTTGAAACTGTATGGATAATACCATACTAAATTCTGGTGCCTAAACTTAAGTACCATATTCACCTGAATCTATATATACATACATATATACATATATCTATGTGTGTGTGTGCCTTTGTGTCTGTGTTTGTCCCTCACCACTGCTTGACAACTGGTGTTGGTGTGTTTACCTGTAACTTAGTGGAATGGTGAAAGAGACTTACAGAATAAGTATTAGGCTTGGGGAAAAAAAGTCCTGGGGTAGAATTGTTCAACTGAAACCCTTCCAGGCAGTGCCCAAGCATGGTCACAGTCAAATGATTCAAACAAGTAAAGGATAAAAGACATAAAGATATATACGCACACACACACATATATGTATATGTAAATACAAGTGGATATACATTTATGTTATAAACAATACAAACACAATTATACAACCACACATGCCTACATACATACATACATATACATACACCTGTTTTGATAAGCTTGTAATGTGTGTATGAAAAGGTACACACATGCTTGCAATTGGGTGTGTACATATGCACACTGATGTAGATACACACACTCATATGCACACACACATACACGCACGCGTACGCACACACATACACGCTTTAGAATATCTTTGATTTATAAACTTTTAAAACTAAAGTTTCATAATATGCTGAGTAAAATTCTCAGCTGTTCACTCTTTTTCGTGTTTTTCAATTTTTCCATTTTTTCACCATCACTTGTCTTGTTCCTAAGTACTTTTAACTGCTCTTAACTTAACATCCCCTGATTTATTCAGTTACAATATTTCATCCTCCACCTTTACCTTTCTAACCTCTCCTACTAACGCCATTACCTTGTTGTCTTTCTGTATTGTTTTCAGACAACCATTGGATCTAGTCAGAAAGTACTTGATATACCAGACAGTACACTTACTGCTAACCTGTCTGAAGCAGCTGCAAACAATAAGCTTACATTGGCTTCAAAGGATAATACATCTGTAAATAATATTGTTTGTAAAGATCTAAATGCCAAAAAGTCAGCTATGGGATGTGAAAGCAACAATGTATCAACAATACAAAATTCATCACTTCCTGTAGCAGTGTCCCCAAATTTGTCTATGTCTTCAAACTTGTTACAAGAAGTGAAGTCTTGTAAGAAACAGAAGCAGATTTGTGCAACATCTCAGATTTCACCAACGATTAGAGAAGATTCTTCCAGTCAACATGAAAAAGTGTCCGGTAAACTTCAGAATAGGTTTGTTGTATTATGTTTTTCATTTATTGTGATGGAAATCATTTTTACTTAATATGATCTTGTGTAAAATGTGTGAGGGATTGTTGTCTATAGAACAAATCTTGTTTTTGATAGGAGCTCTATTTTAGAGAAGGGTACATTATTTAACCCTTTAGCATTTAAACTGTCCATATTTGGCTAAAAGTACTGTGTAAAAGCACTCATACCAGTGCCACATAAAGTGCTCATGCCAGTGTCACATTAGAAGCACCCACTACACACTGTAAAGTGGTTGGCATTAGGAAGGGCATCCAGCCATAGAAAGCAAGCCAAATCAGGCTAGAACCTTGTGCAGCTCTCTGTTTTGTTGTCTCTGGTCAAATCGTCCAACCCATGCCAACACGCAAAACAGACATTAAAAGATGATGATTCTACCTGTTTTATGTTTAAAACAGTCAGATCTGGCCTCTCACACTTATCCTACAATGTCATTCTAAAAATAAGCAACTACATCTTCAAAATCTCAAAGCCGTGAGATAATGCATGATTAATTCAAAACAATATGAAGAAATAATCATTATATTTAATAGAAGGTGAAAGGAAAAATTGTTTTCAAAGAAGTTAGATCATTCTTTAAAGGAGAGGAGGACCTCATCTGGAGAGAAGTTATCTCAGAAGAGGAGAAAATGTAGTTTAAACAGAAATTGTTTAGTAAGGACAATAATAATATCAAGAAATAATTTTAATTTATTTTGAACAATGGTATAAGGCTGCAAATTTTATGGTCGGATAGTAGTTGACTTAATTTATCCTCCAAGACTTTTTTGGTGTTTCTTTTATTGATTCTAGAGGGATGAATGGTGAAGTCAACTCTATCTGGATTGGAAATTAAATTGTTAGCTTAATATCATAACAAATTTTGTCTGGTACTGTTCTAATTCTGTTATGCACCACACTTAACCATTATAATAATAATCATCATCATTATGTGTTTTTAAAGTTTCTGTTATTAACCATTTAAATTTTTTTCCAAACTAGTCCACCCATGACTGATTCTGTAATTCTGATCCCTCATTTTAAAGGATTCATATTCAAATTAAGTTTTTAGGTAAAAATGATATTCTTTTCTACTCTAGGCAAAAGGCCCGAAATTTTTGGCGAGTGGGAGGGTGCAGTCGATTAGATCGACCCCAGTACGCAACTGGTACTTAATTTATTGACCCTGAAAGGATGAAAGGCAAAGTCAACCTAGGCGGAATTTGAGCTCAGAACGTAAAGACAGACGAAATACTGCTAAGCATTTCGCCTGATGTGCCAACGTTTCTGCCAGCTCACTGCCTTAGAGATAAAAAAGATATTGAGAATGTTTGGGGTGTCTGTGTGTTGGTTTGGAATGTGAGTAGGGGATGAAAGAAGTTGGAGTAAGGAGTTAAGACTAGCAAAGGATTTGGCTTCTGTACCAGCAGCATCAATGTGCTGGTACATTCTCATCCTTCTTCTACTCCTCCTGCTTACTATACCAACATTACTATTCTGCTCTTCTTTACCTTCCTACATGATTGGACCCTTCTTATCCACCATTCATTACATCCATCCCTCAACACTTATTCTGCATTCCCCATCTCTTACTCTCCAATACTCTCTTGCAACCTCTACTCACCTACAGTCCTGGTTTCCCTCTCCCCACTCACCTACAGTCCTGGTTTCCCTCTCCCCACTCACCTACAGTCCTAGTTTCCCTCTCCCCACTCACTTCTACTTCATACCTCAAGGGCCTACCCAGTCACCTTATTACCACTATTTCTATCTCTTCTCAGTTTATGATGAACCAGTGTCCTACTTAGAGGAAGAGTTTTTTTTTCTTATTTGTTTAATTCTAAAGAAATTAGAGATGTACCAAATAGCTGTGTGCGTGTGCGCATGCACACCCTAGCAATTGAAATCATATGTAATTCAGCGCACACTCTGCTTTTTCACACTTATATCCTTGTGCACCCATAAATATATTATTAAAGAAAGAACACCCAATATTTGCAGTGATGATAGAAATGAGCAGCCACAACGACTGAAGAAGGTGTACATTGTTGCAAGTCATCCACGCAGTATGTTGCACAACCTTGCATTGCTTTGGAAAGATGGAAAATTCTGTGATGCTGGCATTGGTAATGAGAATGCTACAATAATGGTAAGTTGGCAATATGAAGATTGGGGTTGTGAGTATAATGGCATTTTTGCAGTCATGATGGTCTCTGATATATTTATGTGGTTTTGCAGAGTGCAGTCCACGTACGCTTCACAAAAATGCAGTTGCTCCATTAAGATTAGTGAATGTTTTGTAGAGCCTTGTAGACACCAAGGGATTTATTGTATACTAATCCTCAATGCATCTGCTTGTGTTCTATGATATAAGGCAGTGTGCATATTGTATTTCTTTATGTTGTTTTTCATATACTTGCTTAGTACTTGTTAATTTGAAGAAGGCCTTTGAGCAGGCAGTACACTTTGTAGTCTGGTGAGTGGGTGAGTGCTATGAAAATTTGTTCCAGATTAGTGATTCTCAACTGGTTTTTGTCTTTGGGCTCTTTTGATTCCTATTTTACTTGGGTAGACCCTCATTCCATGTTTAAAAAATCCTATAGTATTTTTATAATTAAATATCATTAGGAATTGTATTTAAAAAATCATTAAAATGTTTGGTGTATTGTAGAAATGTAAGCAATTAATTGCTTGGAAATTTTAACAAAAGAATTTTATATGGATCCCGGTTGAGAACTGCTGTTCTAGATGAGTGTCTTGCAAGAACTATGCAAATCTCCAATATTCAGGTTAGTAATAGTTAAGTAAGGAATTTAAGTATAAGTTTAAGTGTTCACTAGCTGCAGTCCCTTTATTCATTATTAATCTTGAAGCGGTGACATAATGTTGTCTTTGGGATGTTTTATATGAAGAACGACCTGTTTTTTATAGCAAAATCTTTTGAGGAATTGCAAAAAATGTTCTGGACTTAAAATAGTTATAAAGGCTTTAAAGGCCTAAAAATCAGCATGGTGCTCATCAGTAAAAGGGAGTACAAATCCTATTATTACATAATTAGGGAATAAGTGGAGATTTGATAGTGTACTCAGTATCAACTGTGAGTATATGAAAGAGTCATTAGGATCGCTAGCAGGTTGCCTGAGATCAGAAGACATATTTGGACTTTTTACAGTAGAGGCTCTCATTAAATGAAAATGCTTGGACAGTTCACCAGTTGTAGGTGATAGTTTGTGTTGACTGGTAATCTTACTAGTGCTGGATGTTACTGTAGCGAGAACATAATTAATAGAGTAAAAAAAAAATAGAAAAAGTTCAGAAAGTTGTTCTGATGGCAAGAAAATTTCCCTCTTCATGTGAAAGGCAGGTTATATAAATTATATATAAGTGTGATGCATATGGTAGTGAGAAATGAACATTAAATTTGGAAGATCTAACGCTGAATACAAACTAGGGAGCATGATCACCTATTTGTGTGATATTGACCTGTGTGAAAGTTAGGGGCAGTACAGGGGAAGTGAGAGTAGTTGGCTACCAATAGCATTTGTATGCAAATGAGGCCATTGTAGTGATATGGATCATGGATGGTCAGTTCTGGGTGAAGAAATGCTCTGGAAGGTGTTCATGCGAACACAAAAATTTAGTGAAGTCAGACCTCAGAATACTCTAATTGTTGTTAGTCTTCTTGAATCTTTGTTTAGATTGTTGCTAATTAGCCCCAATTTGTTCTGACTAAGGAGATCTATGATTAAAGGCATTTCAGCCATGACCATCCCAGTCAATGTATCTGGAACTGCATATTAAATGTTTGTACACAGGTTTATTATACTGGCATCTTTGAATCTTGTTGCACAAAGTTAACTCAACAAGGGAGTATCAACTTGCTTACATGTTAGAAAAGCAAAACCTTCATCAAATAGCACAAGAGTATTATCTACAGATGTTGGAATCCTTGAAATTTTGTTATGTAGTTTCCAGTTCTCAACAGGCTTCTTTTATGTTTTTTTTCCTTGATTAAATAGCAAATGATTATTTGGGGCTTGTTTCTAACTGTGTCATGCATGCAATATGCACCCCCCCTTTCTCTCTCTTTCATATACATTTTAGAGCCTTGGCCACAATGGCTAAAACAAACTAAAGAACATGTGTGTATGCATATTTACTTTTCTTCATTTTTTGTTTTCCTAGGTTCACAAGGTAGTCTTGTTGGCAATGTGTCCTAAACTGCTTTCCATGCCAAGTGCTGATATATCTTCAAGTCAATTCCTGCGGGTCAATTTCCCTAAAAGGATCAGCCAGCTTGCTCTGGATGCTTTTGCTGATTACATGTATAATGGTATTCTAGATGTTGACCCACAGATCTTGACTCAGTTGCGAACAGTTGCTGTCTGTTTGGAGATGGAAGAACTAAAGTTACTCTGTGACACTCATTTGTCCAAACTTAAGTCACCAAGGGTACCAACCACTTGTGAGTCAAATGTTGCTGTTGATACTGTCAATGAGACACTATCTTGGACTTGCTGCAGTGATACCAAATCTTCATCACCAAGTGTTCAGTCAACACTTGGTGTAAAACTTTCAACTACTGAACCTCTCTCAACTTCCTCTTCCTGGATGCTGTCTCCTGAGAATCCTGTTCCTGTCTCTGACCAATTTGAAGAGAATCATTCACCATCTAGCTATCTACCATCTCTTACTACTGTCACTCAGCCTGGTGTTACAATGATGGATGTGAGTGCAGAGAATTCTGATACTAATCCAATTGTTATCTCTAACCCAGATACTCAAACTGATGACATGAATTGCACCACCTCTGATCCAGATGTTTCTAATATTAATACAAGTGTTCCTGTCAGGGATTCAAATGCTGTAACAGGTGTTATTGATTCAACTGCTGCTGTGAATAATCTTGGTGTTGTTATCTCTGGTTTGGATGTGCCAGTCAGTGAAGCATCAAGTGTCACTATTACGAACTCTGGTGTCACTGTTACTGATCTAGGTGTTGTTATTAATAACCTCAACCTCCCAATCACTGATCTCTGTGTCCCAGTTACAGACTTAGGTATTGCTGTCACTCATGCAGATGTTACTGATCTTGGCACCTCAATTACTCATCCAGGTGTTATTGATCCATGTGACTCAATCAAAAACCTAAATTTCTCAGTTGCTAATTCATGTATTAATGTCACTGCTCCACATGTTACTGTTACTACTTCTAATGACAATGATGTCAATCAAGATTCCATTGTGACCAATCTCACTGTTCCAGTTGTTGATGTCATCAATCCAGTTGATAATCCAACTGATCCAAGTGAAAATGTTACTGGATCAGAATCAAGTATTACTCATCAAGACGTTGGTGTCTCTGATCCTGATACAAATATCATCAATCCTAGCACCAGCATCACTAATTCAGGTACTAACATCACCAACCTACAGGTAAATGTATGTCATCCTGCTACTGTTACCAATATGATTACAAATGATATTGATCTCGAAACTAATGTTGTTGATCCAGGTGCTGTTATTCACTAACTCCAGCCAGTTGCTTGTAAGCAACTACCTGTTGAGGTAACCTATGAAATACTTGACAGCAGCTTACATACCCTTTCAACTGGACATACTTCAATCTCGTCTGGACCACACCATACACAGTGGCTGGTTGTGTGACATGCAATGTGACAGTCAGAGTATGTTAATAATGTGCAGTGTGACAGTTAGAATGTGATACTAAGTAATATCAGTTACCTCTGCTCAAATAAATCTATGGTATGGAGAAGTGGCTGATCAGCTGTTAGGAGTAGCTGGCAGGACTTGTATCATTGATATATTGAACATCAGTTTCTATACAGTGCAGTGTTTGGTTATGTGGCTGTAAAGAATAGTGTTTAGAACATGTCTTCTTTTTATAAAAAAAATTTTATGATTTAGTTGGAAGAGGAAGGATTGTACCAATGACTTTCAGGGCCTTTGAGACTGATAGGAATAAGTTATTCTCAGACTAGGGATTTGGCTTGAAAAATTGCATCTGAGTGGACTCTACTAAAAGCATCTCTGGGCTTTGTGGTGCAGTTAAACTGAGTGACAGATTAAGTCTACAATTGCAAAACAAGAATGATCCTGTTGATGGGTTTTTGCACAGTTTCCACATACCAAATTTCACTTGCAATATTTTGGTTAATATGAAGTTATGACGGAAGACACTTAAGGCATCATGTGGTGAGATGGAACTCCAGACCACAAAGTTGTGAAACAAGTTTATTTACAATTATTATTACTGGATTTGGCATTGAATTATTAAAAATACTGTGGTATTTACAATAGTTATGCATAGAATGAAGTTGGTGACTGTATTGGGATTTGTAGGGGCTTAATATGTACAGTATTATTTGTTTAGGCTTCAACAAGTAGAAAAGCACTCAATCAGCTAAGAGAGTGAAGATAATGTTATAATAAAAGACCAGAAATCTTGTTAAATACAGCTACCCAGGGTTTCTTGGTTGAAATAATGTATTTTGCCATTTTCCTAACTGAGAACAAGACCATTTGTCAGTTGTCTTTTGAGCAGATGACATAAGTATATGGAAATGTAATTGAAGTAGATCAGTATGCATGGAAGGTAGACATTAAACGATGACGATGATGTGTATGTTACATAGCATTTTAGGCTTAGGCAACAAATCCTTTCACTATCCTCAGACAATGTACTACTAGGTTTGCTCTTATCCTCACTAATCTTTTCCATTTTTCCATGTTTATGATGATCTACCTCTGCCTGTGGAAACATACAATCATGTATTCTATCCTCATAAGGAACAATCTTTTCCTCTGCCAACAACCCACTCTTTGCTTTTAGGTTAATCAAGAAAGAAGTAGTGGCCATAATCATTTCAGACCCAAATCAAACTGGTGAGACTAATGTGGTGATGTTTCAGTTTGAACTTCTGTTGGTCAGTAGCTGCATAAGAAAAAAATGTGGAGAAACCATGAGTCTGGTTTGAATTGATAGAAACAATGGGACATTTTTCTGTCACACATGTTATCAACCTGAACAACTTTTTAAACATTCATGATTTTTAACTTAATAAGACAATTTGATTCTGTGCTAATTTATTATGGTATGTGGATTAAGCATTGCAAGAACCATAGTTTTAGGTACTTCCAAATTGGCTGACAAATATTTTGCAATTTAAGTTAATCGAATTTCTTATACATTGAAAATAAAGTCCTTTGCCCTTTTTTCTATTCTCTTTCAACTTTGTAATTATCCTGACTATTGAGTTTTAAATTCTTTTGTTTTCAAAATATTATTGTTTACATAACATTTATATATTCAGGACATTGTTCAACAACACCAATTTCATCGAACTAAGAAATGTAAACAAATATGCGTGCATGCACATTAACACACATACACAGGCATACACACAGGCACAGACAGACAGACACACATGCATACACACAGGCACAGACAGACAGACACACATGCATACACGTATATATGTATGCACATGCATAGATGTATATAAATATGCATGTGTATATATGAGGTTATATACATACATTGTATAATATATATATATATATATATTTATAGAGAGAGAGAGAGAGAGAGAGTGAATGAGTGAGTGAGTGAGAGAGAGCAAGAAGGATCGATACTAGAAGTGTTGAAACAATTGACGTGATTAATAATAAATTCTTGTATATTCCATCTTCCATCTTTCATTTGCCATATATATGTGTGTGTGTATATATATAATAATAATATATATATATATATGCATATATACATACATACATGTACATACTTACATATATATGTATATACACATGGGCTGTAACTGCTGAGGACATACGTAAGCTCGCAAGGAATGAAGCCAGTATGCTCCGTTGGATGTGTAATGTCAATGTGAATACCCGTCAGAGTGTATCTTGAGAGAAAAGCTGAACATTAGAAGCATCAGTTGTGGTGTGCAAGAGAGACG
>NC_068994.1:21720381-21729007 GCF_001194135.2 Octopus bimaculoides
TTGCCATCCGGTTTCACCAGTCCTCAGTCAAGTCGTCCAACCCATGCTAGCATGGAAAGCGGACATTAAACGATGATGATGATAATGATGATGATATATGGATATAGGACGTCAAAAAACGTAAACAACATGAAAAACGAGAACATGTAATACAAAAATATGAAAAACGAATTTTTTTTGCAAACAACAGAAGAAACAAATAGAAAACCGAGACAGGCAACATAAAGAATAATCCCTTCATCAGTTGTCCACTGTTTTATCTACTCTGCATTTCGAGCGTTAGGACAAGATGCGTCTTCGTCAAAACAGTCGCTCCTGCAAGGAAAATTAAATAAATTTTGGGATTTGCGGCGGGTCAAATTTGGCAACAAAAAGAGGACAGTTAAAACAAACAGTAAGGGCTGTTAAACCATAACGAGGTGAAATTGCGAACGCTGGAGAAACAAGCTCCTCTGTCACCTATGCCAACTGGAAACAGTTACCGCATGCTGGAACATCTGGCTAAGAGGCACAACTTGAAGATAAAGCAGATCCCTGCGGTTGGTAACTGCTTCTTTCATGCTGTATCAGCATCTCTCACTTCAGTTGGAGAGCAGAACATCGATGAGCCCGACATACGACAAAAGCTCATTGACTATCTTGAGACAACATCTGACAAGCAGTACTACTTTGGCTTTTTACAACTTAACAACAGCCTACACCAGTCATCTGTGCATGAAACCTTAAGTCAGCAGTCGGAAATGGCGCATGGGCAAACAA
Organism: Octopus bimaculoides; assembly: GCF_001194135.2. Classification (NCBI taxonomy): domain Eukaryota; kingdom Metazoa; phylum Mollusca; class Cephalopoda; order Octopoda; family Octopodidae; genus Octopus; species Octopus bimaculoides. Next base: position 21,721,141 of record NC_068994.1, read on the forward strand.
CCTGGCAGTCCAAGAAGTTGCAGATATGTTGAATCTCAACATCGAGGTCATCAACGCCATCACTCCTGAATGGCCTCAAGATATTCATCCCCGAGGACAAAGAAGGGAGAGGACAATATCAATTGGGCTGATGGGTGAGGAGCATTATGTGGTACTAGATGATGCCAAGTCTCGGTTCACTCGGGAAACAGAAGGTAGAAAGAAAAAACGCGCTGGAAGATGAAGAAGACAGGATTCACTTTGAGCAGACAAGCAAACTGTGAGGCATTCCATATGATACATTGCTGCAAGAACAGGTAGCTGACGGTGACAGCACCTTTTCTGCGGCTCCAGGGGAAAACCAAAAGCCCTGCCCTTTCCTCACAGACAGAAACTTTGAAGAGCTGGCAAATCCTTCCAAGTATTCTCTTGGATGTGGAGGACTGTCTGAGGAGAGAGAAAAAAAGATAACGACAAGAAAATACTTCAATTAGCGGCTACTGAACAAATACGGGAGATTTGCCAGCGATATTGACTACCTTCTTGCAGCCCAGTATGCTATAGAAGCCAAACAAGTCCGCGATGATATTCAAATATCTCTGAGGCAGACACGAGGACAGACATTTCAAAACAGAAAGGTAAATGCTGGACTTATGAAGATCACTGACAATGTTCAGGCTATGCTTCGCACCGACACCGCTTTCAAGTTCACGAAGGACATTCAAGGTTCTCTTGTATACTGGGATACTGTATTGCTAGATTTGCTTGCCATGATGCCTGTCAGCAGCTGACATGCAGTGGCCAGAAGTCATCAAAAGTATAGCTCATCAGTCTGGAAAAGAGCTGACAGCTGATGACATCAAGAAAATGCCGTGAGAGCAAAAATGCAACTGGCTCAGATGCAACCCAGTTACAACAGCCCGACAGTTCAAACACAGGTTGGACATATTCTTCAAAGAATTCATCGGTGGAAGGGCACATCCCATTGGCGTGCTAGTAGACTACATAATACGCATCGAGTTTCAGGCAAGAGGTTCTCCACACGCGCACACCATTTTGTGGATACAAGATGCGCCGATACTTGATGTGAACATTGATGAAGAAATCACTACATTCATCGACCAGCACCAGACGTGCGTCATTCCAGGGGAAGAAGAGAGCGATTTGAGACAGATCGTTCTCTCTCTTCAGAAGTATGTGCACTCAGTAACATGCCGAAGAGGTGGATCATGCAGATTCCATTACCCCTCTTCTGAAACTGTGATTGCTCGCCAGCCTGACGTGGGCGACTTTATGGTTGCAAAGCTCATGCTCAACGCTAAAGCAGATATCTTCAAAAAAGTTAGTGATGTCATGGAAGATAAGGACGTTCCTGAGGATACTTTCTTCGAAGATTTCCTGCAAATGTCTGATGACAACCCGCAGGAATACCATGGTGTGGTCAAACTAGTGAAATCGGGGAAACAGGTGGTATTGAAGCGTCAACCTTCAGAAAGGTGGATCAACCAGTATAATCCGAAGATCCTCAAAACCTTGCGTGCCAACATGGACCTGCAGGTCATCATGGACCCATACTCGTGCATCATGTACATCACCAGTTACATGATGAAAAGTGAGAGGGCTATGAGTGAACTACTGAAAGAAGTAGCTGAAGAAAGCAGAAGTGAAGACTTGAAATCAAAACTGAGAAAAGTAGGATCAGCTTTTCTGAACAACAGGGAAGTTAGTGCTCAGGAGGCTGCTTACAGGATCCTCTTCCTGTCACTGAAGAGGGACAGTCGAAAAGTGGTGTTTATCAACACTGCTCCAAAAGACAAACGTGTGTCCATGCTTAAGCCGCAGAAGATCCTCCAAGGTATGGACGAAGATGATGAAGATATCTTTTGTACGTCATCCCTTGACCGCTATGCCATGCGACCTGATGTCCTCGAAGATATGTGCTTTGCAGAATTTGCATCCACTTACACAATTGGAGGAAAAGATGCAGCTGACCACATCCCTGATGTTTTACACAGAAGTGATGATATCGAAGGTGGTGACAATAACTTAGATACCGCAGAAATTGTAGACAAACTCCCGAAAGTTATCACTATGCCACTACATCATAAGGTTCCACAAAGAAAAGAAGGAAGGAGAAGGCAGATACAGGAACCTGTTGATGCTTTACTATCCATGGTGAGATGAAGAGACTGATTTGAAAGCTGACTATCCATCTACCAAGAACACTACGAAAGCGTTGAAGCTACTATCCATTCTAACGAAGCCATGTTCAGTGTTAACACTGATGAATTGGACAGAGTCTATGACGATTTGAAAAGGATGGGACCTACCGAGGATGCCTGGGATACTGTGGCCCCAAATGTGGAGTTCCAACATGCGTAAGAAGAAAACGAAGGTGTTGTACAGGAAAGGGAGCTCCCACAGGAAGATCAATTAAGAAATGTCGACCTAGCTCCAGAGGTGTCAGGTAATCGCTCAGAGCTTCATGTTCGTTTCGTTGGAACCGACCTCCTCAACTACATCCATCGCCGGCTTCAAGACATCTGTGGGAACTCTGACCCAGATTCCCGATTTGGAGAAGTCAGTGTGATGGCCGTTGGGGATCTCTACCAACTGCAACCTGTAGGCCAGAATCACGTCTTTGGCCTCCCGAGAGACAACTACACCCGCTTGCATTGATCTCTGTAGGAGGAAAATTTCAAATTGATGGAACTCACAGAGAGCATGCGACAAAAGGAAGATCAACGTTTTGCCTAATTGTTGATGAGTGTCAGGACAGCTACCTGCACGGAAGATGATATAACCTTGCTTAAGACCAGAGTCATCACCAAAGGAGACACTGACTACCCAGCGCACGCCCTTCACGTGTTTAAGACGAACAAAGAGGTTGAAGAACACAACATAGAACACCTCAAGCTGCTTGACCCGACTTATGACGTCAAAGCTATCGACAAAAAGAAAGACGTCCAGATTGGCCTTGTTGATGTTGCCATTTACACTAAGGCGTCAGGCACTGGCGGCCTCAGTGAAGTAGTGTCTGTAGAAGTTAGCGCTAGAGCGATGATAACTGTCAACATAGACGTCTCTGACGGTCTGGCAAATGGCGTCTGTGGCACAGATGTTGGGTTCGACAACACCGGTAGTGACGTTCATACAATCCTCGTCAAATTTAACAGTGAACGGGTAGGTAAGCAGGCCATCGCTGACAGCCAGTACAAGAGGTCATTCTCGGGAGTGGTTCCCACCAAACGACTGGATGTTCAGTTCTATATCGGGAGGAGTAGACGATCTGTGGAGGCAAAACGTTTGCAATTTCCTCTCTCAATGGCCTGGGATTGTACTATACATAAAGTCCAGGGCAAGACCATGGATAAGATCGTTGTTGCCATGCAAGGAAAAGGTTCCTTCATGCCTGGCCAGGCGTATGTTGCTTTGAGTCGTGTCCGACACTTGAGTGGCCTCTTCTTGCTTGGATTTGATGTCAGTGCAATCCGCACTAGTCCATCTGTTGTTCGTGAAATGGACAGGCTTCGACAGCAAACGTTGTCTGAAGCTATGCCTTCTGCTCCTCCCACAGTTACTCATGGATGACTGCAGATCAGACTGCTCAGTATCAGGTCCTATTTTGAACATGAACAAGACTTGAAAGCGGACAACACTCTTCAAAATGTTGATGTGTTTTGTTTCGTAGAAACATTCTTGAAGCAGAATCAACAAGTAGCATCCATCATACCGCAGTCGAAGATCACTAGAGCAGACAGGCCTGCTGCATTGAGGTGTGGAAGTGGCGTGATGACTTGCCAAGCAGGAGATCGCCCCCACGGATATACATTTGAATGTCAGTGGCTTAGAGTACACCGCTATCGGGGTGACCATCTCGTCAACAAAAATCAATATCATCACCATTTACAGATCTCCTTCCGTACCAATTGCTCCTTCCTCACCAGCCTGCATCATCTTATAAGATCTTTGCCAAGGAATCATCTGACCATCGTCCTTGGTGATTTCAACGTGGATCTCCTTGATTCCCCTAACCATGAGATCTTGGCAATTAGTCCAAAAACCCACCACCGACTATGGAAGCCTGCTAGATCATGTTTTATGTGAACCAGGATCGGTGTCCACAAGTCACCATAACCGACTGTTACTTTTCCGACCATGGTGTTATGTGTGTATCACTCAAGTTTTAGGTAATTGTTGTTTCTTTTAGTTGTATAGTGAAACTAGCTTGTTGTTGTCATTGATGTATTATAACTGCTTCAGATGATTCTTGTTTTCAGGGGTTTAAAAAAAAAATCATATGGCTGTGTTACTTTTTTTACCCCCGCCAAGGAGGTTATGTTTTTGCCGGCGTTGGTTTGGGAAATTGGACGATTTTCAGCATGCGTGTGGAAATGAGCTGCTTAACGGAGGTCTGCACTCTCCGAGTGCTTTTCTAGTTATTATTATTATTATTAATATTATTATTATTATTATTAAGCTAGCACATGCTAATTAGCAGGACTGTTATCTTGAGGTTTGGAGAATCTCTCCTGAACATATATAGTTTAAGTGTGCACAACTCTCTCTCTCTCTCTCTCTCTCTCTCTCTCTCTCTCTCTCTCCCTCTCGCGCACGCGCACACACACACGCACGCGCGTGCGCACATACATACATAGACCTAGCTCTTGACGGGTCTTGGGTATGACTTTAAGCTGCATCCAGCTGTGGGGCCCTGGTACAAGAGTTCCAGGGTTTTGGGAAGTGCGGTGCGACCTCAAAACCACTATTGTTCGCAGGTTTACACTGACCCGGAGGTAGTAGCGCCTATAAGGGTCCCAGTTATAGGTTAACTAGCATGTTGACTAAGCTCTGTCTTATCCTCCTTTCTCTGTCAAATCCAGCATCTGGTGGCTGCCCTGGCCATACGCCCTCTGCATCTGTCTGACATTTGGCAGCAAGTTGTGCGTTTTGTGCAACTCTTAGCTACAACAGGACAAAGTCATGCAGGCTGGCTGTAAAGGCACTCCACTACGTATAGTGGACGTCGTAGCTCGCTCCAACCCCAGTCATCCAGAATCGTCTTGCCAGCGGACCAGTCGCGGATAAGTCAAGTTGTGTGGTGAAGGATTGCACACCCTTTTCATCACTGGAAACAAATCTTTGTGCAGACTTGGATTCATCTCAGCCTTCTTCCTTCATTTTCTTCCTCCTCTTTTTTTCTGCTCTCAAGTCCATGAGCAACTGGTGACGATGGCAAGTATGGATGATGCTGGAAGCTTATAGCTTGAAACTTGCACGATGGTAGCATGAATAAGGTGGTTGCTGAAGTGTGCACCTGGGGATAACAGGCTTCTTTGGTCCTGCTCATGTGTGTAGGTAACCCTATTTAGAGAAGGCACCGCTTACCTCATCCAGAGGAACAGCCTAGAAAAGGTGGCCCAAACGAAGCTTGCCCCGTTCTACCGGTCAGGAAACCGCGCCTGACAGGTCACCCCTCTAATGCAGTCAAAACTTCAAGAAATTATCAACTGCTTTCTGGAATGTCAGAACTTGACTTGATCTTCCTAACTCAGATTGATCTCATCGAAGAACTACTCTGGTTGCATTCGACCTTGAAACGCTACAACGTGGGCACAGTGGCTCTTAGTGAGAGGCGCTTTTCAGAGGGAGACTCTCTCACTGAATAGGGAGAAGGATACTAATTCTACTAGAAGGGTGTCCCTGATGGCAACGACAGAACTCATGGACCTCCATTGCAAATAAGATGGCAAAACTTCCTGTTGGACTGCACGAAAGATCTCATCACGCTGCGGTTCGCTTACTCCAAGGGCCAATTCTTCACCACCACCACTACCTGTGCATCCACTTTAGACTCTGCTATAGAAGTCAAGGACAGGTTCTACATGTCTCTGGATAACGTGATCCGAAGGATGTTCAAACCTGATAAAGAAATTTCAATCCAGGATCAGTCAAAGTAATCTCATCTGACCCAGAGTTACTGGTCACTATGGCATTGGGAAAATGAACGATAATGGTTTTCGTCTTCTAACTCTCTGTTCCCAACTTGGATTGGTCATTACCAACACGGGTTTTCCAGCTCCCAACAATCCACAAAGTCTCCTGGATGCATCCTCGATCCAAATCTTAGAACCTTCTTGACTAAGTGATTGTTCGACAAAGGGATAATAAGGATGTCTTCATCACTCGTACTATGAGGGGTGCCGAATGTTGGACACACATCGAATGATCAGATCTCTCCTTCGTCTGACTCTGAGGCCTTCAATCCGAAATCGCAGCCCTTTTCTAGTCTTGACGTTGCTGCCCCCTCCAGTCCCGAGAAGTGTACTCAGCTTTAATGCGGAATTCAAGATCACCTCCCACCTATCCCAGATCTTCTGGTTACTGATCTCACCCAAGAAGAAATCAATGACCTCTGGGACTCATTCCTCAATGTTCTGCATAACATCGCCAACGCAACCCTTGGGATAACTATGCGTCGCAATCCTGACTGGTTTGATGAATCAGCCGAGATCATGCAACCTCCCCTGTCAGAGAACAAGCTCCACGAACTCGGGCTCTGCAGCCCTATGCCAAAAATGGAAGTATGCTCATGTTACTGCACAACGTGTCATCAGGAATGCTCAAAACAATTGGTGGTTTTCAGAGGCAGAAGAAATTCAACGTTTTGCAGAAAAAAACAAAACATGAATTCTACGACTCGATTAAGAGAATCTTCGGCCCATGCAAAAAAAGTTGAGATCATCCAATGACATCTTACTGAAAGAGAAAAGTGCAATACTTCACAGGTGGGCTGAACATTTTCAAGAACTTTTGAATCGGGTTAACCCCACGGATCCTATGCCACTTAAAAGAGATTCTAGATCTTTTTATCCTGACAGAACTTGACAATCCCACAACACTTGATGAAGTTCAGCAGGCCATCTGCGGTCACAAAAACAAGTCTTTTGGCGAAGATAGGATCCCAGGTGAGATTTACAAGCATGGCGGGCATCACCTCACATCCCATCTTAACTCTGTTTCTTCTCTGTTGGCAGAAGACTAAACCTGATAAGTGAAACACTCCAATACTGTAACAATCTGCAAGCGCAAGGGAGACCCTGTAGAGTACGGCAACAACAGAGGGATCTCTCTTTTGGATAACGCCGGCAAGATCCTCTCACGTATTTTCCTCCGACATCTGTTTCATGTTGTCAACCTGGTTATACCTGAGTCCCAGTGTCGATTTCGACCAGAAAGAAGTACTTCTGACATGATATTTGTGGCCCGTCTTTACTTTGAGAAGTATCGTGAACAGCAGAGAGACATATATTACGCCTTCATCGATCTAACGAAGGCGTTTGACAATGTCAACCGTCCTATGTTATAGCGCTTGTTTCAGAAGTTTAGCTGTCTACCAACATTTCTTTCGATCGTCCAGAACTTTCATAATGGTATGCAAGCGAGTGTGACACTCGGCAGTGAGGCCTCAGAACCCCTTGATGTCCATATAAATAGGGGTAAAAAAAAAAGGATGTCTCTGCAATGTTTAACATTTACATGGTGGCTGTAACCCTTTTGGATCTAGTTCAAAACGGGGGCACCAGTTTTCATTTATGTTTTATGTAGTGTTTTTGGCACCGAAAGACTTTCAAACTTCGTATACTTATCTATTTTGTGTTATAGAACAGAAAAAAATTTTTGTATTCGAAGTTATTTCATGTAAAAAATTGTCTTATTTCGATAATTTCAACCAATCACTGACAAGTATTCAGCTGTTTACAGTTACTCCTTTGGCAGTTTAAGCGGTGTAAAGCGTATTTAATTTCCATTACTTCTGACATTTTGCAGAGAGGCAACACACGTGTGTTCGTTTTCCTTCGTTTTATTTTTAATATAATTTCGTTAA
>NC_068994.1:21729107-21733837 GCF_001194135.2 Octopus bimaculoides
CTTCAGCCATTTTTTGACAAGGAAATAATTTTATCACCGCCAGAATCGTTTGAGAATCGTTTGTTTACATAGTCAGCACTTACTGTATTCGGCTGAATGGACGTCAGTCATTGGTTGAAATTACAGAAATACAACTTTAACATGAAATAACTTGCGATGTACGTTTTTTTGTTAAGAAGACTAAGAGAAAAAGATGTTTTATATGACACATTCTACCAGTGTCCCAAGTTTCAAAGTGTTTCGTTAAGAAAATACTGGCGCCCCCGTTTTGAACTAGTTCCACCCGGGACAGTTCACCGAAGAAGACGGAATCCTTATCAGTCAGAATCTATAACACACGTCGCTTGAAAGCCATATCAAAATTCCCTCAACCATGGTGTACTAGATTCAGTATGCTGACGATTCAGCTGTACCATTTCATACCTCCGCCTCTCTTCAAAAGATGACAAACTAATTGAACCATACCTATTCTCGGCTCAGTCTAATCATCTACCGCCGGCCAACTCATTTTGCTATCTTGGAAGCACAATCTCTAACACTGGACTTCTTGGACGAGGAGCTACTCCGTCGGATCATAACCTCTGCAACTTTCGGGAGAATCAGCGAATGAGTCTTTCAGAACAAGAACCTTAGAACAAGCACAAAGTCACCGTTTATCGAGCTGCCTATGTATTCACCCTCTTGTATGGGTCTGAGTGCCGGACCTTTTATGGGCAGCGTTTTATATCAAATCACTTTAAAGTAACATTGGTCTCATTCGGAAGGGAAAAGTGCGTCATACCGAAAATCCTATCATTTTCTGGGTTCGATTAAATATGTATCGGGGATGATCACATCTACTGTAGCCATCTTGTGAAGAACAAATGACTGGCAGTGGGATGGTATATTGCGAGAGGAAATATTTTGTATTCCAAGACTTATTTTCCTTTTGCACCTCTAAGAGATGATAAAATACGTACCGATCCAATTGTAGCCAATTTAGCAGACTGTATTCCTCCTAAAAAATGCGTAACTCTTTGTCAATGCTAGAAATGACACATGCATGCATACATACATACATACATACATACATACATACATACATACATACATACATACATGATGGCCGTCCACTCGTGATCGAGGAAAACCATTACTGATCTTTAGGAACAATGTGCTCTGAAGACTACCTTATAATTTACACCTGCGGCTCCTAACGAGCCCTGCTCTTGACAAACATACACGACTGTAAACATTGCAGACCAAGCTTTCCCCATTCATTACACTAGCAGTGTGCTTTTGAGCAGCACACTTAAATTCTTCATGAAGAATACGTGCTCTTTCAAAGGCATCGACTCCTTCCTTTACCTGTTTCCTTCATTCGTGGCAATGACAAGTTTTAAAGGCCCGCATTTCACAGGCCTTTAATGAGGATTTTACACAGTCCTTAAATCACAAATTAGCTCCTGCCGGGGTCGCTTTCCACCAGCAAGTTCCCTATATACCATCTGTTTAGGGATCCTGCTATCATTTATTCTAACAAGGTGTCCAGTCCAATGTAACCGGTGTTTGTGTACCATCGCCTCAATACTCAGGATATTGGCTTTCCTCAGGACCTGTGTATCTTTCAGGTCCAGCCAACATTCAGAATGTGTCTCAGACATATCTGATAGAAGCGTTCAAGGACCTTTATATGGCGTTTGTAAAAGGGTCCATGTCTCACATGAGTAAAGGAGCGATGTCAGTGCACATGCACGGTACACAACAATTTTTGTTCGCCTTGTGATGCCATGTTGGGATTAGACACGTGACTCAAGAGACCTGAAGGAATCAGTTGCTTTCTGCAGCCTGAAAGATATTTCATCACCCAGGGAGTTCGGCTGAGTGCGCTGCGCAGGTAGACAAACTTGTGTACCACTTTCAGTATTGTTCCTTCAATCAAGATAGCTGGTTCCACATATGGGTTTCCTAGTGCAGGCTGGAACATTACAACAGTCTTGTCCAGGCTAATGCTGAGTCCAAATGCCTTGTAATAAGCAGAAATATGATTCAAGAGTACTTGCATATCATCCGCTGTATGAGTGGCTAAGTCACAATCATCTGTATAAAGGAGGTCACGAATAAGAGATTGAAACACTTTTGAATTGGCATCAAATCGACGCAGGTTAAAAAGACGGCCAGAAGATTGAAACTTAACATATATCCCAGGAGGGAGAGTTGTCCACAGCAAAAGCATGAGTAAGAGTAACAGCAAAGTACAGAGAAAAGAGAGTTGGGGCAAGGATGTCACCCTGCTTGACACCATTCTCTACAGGAATGGATCCTGCCATGCCACCACCAACATTGACCCAAGCCTCCATCTCATCATGAAATGATTTGATTAATGATACAAAGTGATCCAGACATCCAAGTTTGCCAAATATTTTCCAATGGGAGGCCCTAATCACAGTATCAAAGGCCTTGGTTAAATCAATGAACACCTGGACAAGATTCCATATTCTGCTCATAGCACTTCTGCATCTGTCTCGCTGTGAAAATATATCCATTGTTCCTCTTCCAGATCGGAAACCACTTCAGAGAGGATATCATTTACAAGACACCTATTCAGGTGGGTAAGAAGAATACTTGCCAGAACCTTGTCAGCAGCTGACAGTAGAGAAATACCTCTGTAGTTGCCACCCTCTACTCGGGCTCCCGTTCCTTTATAGAGAAGAAGAAGAATTGCATCCTTCCAGTCCTTAGGCATTGCACCATCCCTCCAGATTACACAAATAAGTTCACAAAAGGACTGTGTGATATGATCATCACCAAATCACAGGGCCTCAGCACAAATATCACCTTTATCAGGTGCCTTACCAAGATTCAATTTACTTATTGCTGTCATTACCTCCTCTGACTTATTGCTGTCATTACCTTAAACTCCATGAGGGCGTGGAATTTAAGGAGCTAATGACAGGTCTCTGTTGCATAGTGTCAGTCACTGCTTCGTCCACAACTGACTCACGGTTTAAAAGTTCAGAACAATGTTCAATCCAGCGACCCGTGACCTCTGTTGATTTAGTGAACAGAGTAGAAGACTCCTTGGAAAGCAAAGGAACTGATGCAGAATTCTTCGGCCCATAAACTGCTTTATAAGATGGTAAAGCTTCTTGCTGTCATTTGCATCCGTAGCACCCTGAGCATCACGAGCAAGATCTTCCCACCAGGTGTTCTGCATCTTCAGAGATCGCTGCAGTAGTGATTTTAAACTGTTGTAGTAAGCAAGTGCTAGATTTCGCTGCACAACAGAAAGTTTTCTCATGCAGTAATACACTGTGGGCATGACGCTTTACGACCATAAGTCGCTGAATTTCAGCATCATTTTCATCAAACCAGTCTCAGTGTCTGGCAGTAGTGTATCCCAGCACATTGAAAAACCTGGTCTCGAAAATCTTTCCACGTTGTAGTATTTTCAATACTAGATAAACGATTCTGAAGCTTTTTCCTCACCGCAGCATCATATATCTTATGGACATTCAGACGCAGAGGAATGCCAACTGGCTCTTTTCTTTCTTTCATTATGATCATCATCCGGAACTTTGGTTGCACCAGGCTGTGGTCCGTCCAGCACTCTGAACCACGAAAGGACTTGACATTACAAATATCATAGATGCCTTGCTTGCAAATGATGATATAATCCAGCAAGTGCTAAACTTTAGACCTAGGGTGCATCCACATTGTTGTATGATCACATCGATGCATAAAATGAGTGCTTGCGATGTAGAATTCGTATTCTTCGCAAAGCTTCAGAAGCATGAAACCATTGCTATTCATCTTCCCGATATCAAAACGTCCAAGAGAGTTCCACGTCTGCCAATCTGTTCCAACCTTGGCATTGAAATCCCTAAGTATAATGACTTTATGAGAATTCTGGATTTTTCTATGTATGGCTCTCAACTGGGTATAGAAAATAGTTTTATCTTCATCACAACTGGTCAAAGTAGGTGCATAGGCACTTACTGAAGTAGCAAACGTAGAGTCATTAGTCCATCATTTATAGGAACAGGAAGCTCCTCCAACTTCTTAAGTATTTCAGATCAAACCGCAAAGCCAACAACAGCCTTTCTGCGCCCCTCCTTCGGCTTCCCCTTCCAAAAAAAAAAGGTGTATCCACCTACTTTCTCAAGCTAACCATCACCTTCTACACTAGTACCTGAGAGTGCAGTTATATCAGTGTTATAACGGTTCAGCTCGCGAGCAACAAGTACAGTGTGTCTTTCAGGCTTACGGTCACTCTTGTTATCCAACAGAGTGCGTACATTCCAACTTGAAATATTCAAGTTCCAACCAGGTTTTATAAGTATTCTCTTTGCTTTTCGAGCGAAGGATAGACACCCGTCAGTCGTGCTAAACTGACCAGATAGAGAAAGACAGGCAGTTTTTGGTTTACCTTTTCTAGAATCTTCCTGGCCTCCGGGTGAGCAGTGCCCTCCCCAAATGGAACTGCTCAGACACCCATGCAACAACCGAATCCCATCGCAGTCTTGGGCGACAAGGAGACGGCTTTATATCTAACATGGGCCGCCTACGTGCAGGTCGCTGATTACATGCCTCCAACCAGTCAGGTCTGCATGCTTCGCTACCTTCCCATCGCTGCAGGACTTCCGAATGAAAAAAAAAAAAGAGAGAAGCAACGCATATGTAAAGGAAAAAGTCAACAATGCCTGTGCAAAATTTTAGGTCCAATAAAGGTTGCACGACACTTCATAGAC
>NC_068994.1:21734147-21738770 GCF_001194135.2 Octopus bimaculoides
ACACACACACACACATACACACTCGTCCAAGAATTCCTAAGTCAGAAAAAATAAGCACTCATATTTATCAATAAAGTGTGTATCTTAATTAAAATATACAGTATTATAGATCCATTATAATAGATCTTAACCAATCGGTTTGACACTGGATATTAGGTAATTGGAGAGTTACCTAATAAGTGTGCTCATCAGAGATGGTACGTGTGGAAAAAATGGCGATTGCTCTCTGTTACTGGATGTGAAGAAGATTCACTTCCAGTTTGTGAGTGATGTGAAAAAGACGAAACGAAGTCGTGAGAGGCCTATTACACGAGGAATTTATCAAGAGTTATGAACCTTGCTTCCAAGTGTAGCAAAATTGAGATGGGTTAATATGTGCAGGGGTTTGAAGGGTATTGGGCGTATTCCCAAACCTTTAATACTGTGTGTGTATATATGCGAATGCCTCTATGTATGTATGGCTTGATAAAAATTTTGAAGGGTTCTCAGGATGTGATGGAGGTCCTAGCGTTTATAATCATGGTGGAGTTCGTAGGTAGGCCATCATGTATCTTCTCTCATGTAAGCATGAGCTAAAAATTTCGTTTCTGCAGTTTATGTAGGTGTCAAGCTTTTAAAGATAATTCTTTTTTCCGTTCGGTATAATCTTCAGCTTCTATTGTTAAAATAAGGCTGCACCCTAGGATTTTCCATTTGGTATTGTATATATCATTTCTTGGGCTCAAATCGGGGCAACTTCTATATAGTTATGACATGTATAGGAGTTCATATGAAATACTTTTATAATCTAATTTTTCTTATGTACAACGTGAAGCCTTTTTCTCCTATATGATTATTACCTTCAAAAGAAAGAGCATTTTAGGTATGTAGCATGTCAGTATTAGCTTTCGTTAAAACATGCATTTTTGGACTTCAAGGTAGGCTCAGCCAATACTGTCAGTCTACAGTTTTACTCAGTCTGTGATTGACTGAATTAACTAGCTTCCCCGGACATGCGTTCTCTGCTACGTCCGATTGTCTCTTACATAATGTGCCTGCCGCTGTTATTCAATCGAGTTCCTTCACTACCTCCGCCTTGTTAATTGCTGTTGAATTGCTGTCTTTGTGTGGAACACGCGTGTTTTGCAGTCTTGCAGCAGTATTGTTCGACGTCTTCCGTCTTGTTTGATGGGGGAACGTCGTAGGGGCGTACCTTCGTAATGGAATACGATGGCTTGAGTTCTTCTTCTTCAGACTTTACGTCGTCTGAGGAAGAGCTGGTTAAAAGTCTGAGGAGAATAGACGAAGCAATGGAGGTGAAGAATTATGCAGAGGTGGTGAAAGAGAAAAGCGAAGACGTGTTTCTGGAGGAGTTGAATAGATTCAAAGAAATGCTTAAAAGGGAGGGGAACGACGTAAAAGTGTCCCCCCCCCAAGAAGTTTTAAAAGAAAAAAAGAAAGAAAATAAACATTATTTACAGAACGTACTCAGTAACAACCAGGAAAATTGAAATCAGTTCGACCGCTCAAATCGAAAAGGCATTAAAACCAATCTGGCAAGGGATTTCTTACCTTGCCAGAGGAAGAAAGTTTGGAACGGTGGAGATGCAGTTCCAGGAGGTAGCTACTGCTAGGCTGCACTCGGCAACACCCTTGGGAGACGTGCTTCCAGAGTTAGGGTAGGAGATGTACCCCCAGAAATTGTTGTAGCCTAGCTAGCAGCTTCCATGTTGCTGGGCACGGAAAAAAGGTAGTGGTCCTCCAGGCCACTAGAACACTTCACAAGAACTGGCAAGGGCAGAGCCTAGATATGATGATCCAGGCGGCCCCGGAAGACCTTGAAAACCTGATCGAGACCATCACGGTCGAAGACGTGACACTGAAAGTCGGAGTACAAGGCTGGATCCCGCGATGCTATTAATGTGGCCTTTCAGGCCACATTAGAGCGGACTGTCAACATTCTTTGTAACAATTCAAAATACTATTTGCAACAGGTAACTTTCATCTTTCCAAAGAATGTCTATGTTAAATTTATTTAAAAGTTCAAGATAGTTTACCCGTTCTTGTATTGGGCTGGTGTCTATTTTCTTGACACACCACTCAAAGTCTTCTTCAAAATCCTTTACTCTCGAAAGATACTCTGGGTCTACCACCGCACAATGAATGTACTCGGGCAATCCCCTAACTTCTATTGCTCTGTCACTCGAGTCTATCTCATTATAAAGTTTTTCATTTTGTCTGTTGTACAGTATAACATATTTTTTTCTCACGGGGCAAGGGCGGGGAAGTTTGGGGCTCCTGTATGCTTGTGCTTGTCTTTATGTCAGGCGGGGCATGGAGAGGGTTGGTGTCTGTAGGGAGAGGTTGGGGAAGAGAGAGTGTGGGTGGGAGTCGGTTGGGTGTGGGATGGGGGTCCTGATTTACAAAGTGTGTTTTTTTCCTTCTCTTTCTTTTTTTTCCCAGCCGTTTCCCATCCGTTCTTTTCCTCGTTCACCTCCTCCTCCTCAGCGCTGGAACTGGTTTTCGTCGGTGGTGAAGTCGCGATTTCCTTCCTGCTCTCGGGTTTCTCTTTAATCTTCACGGGTGACGGAGGATAGTCCGCTCTAATGTGGCCTTTCAGGCCACATTAATAGCATCGCGGGATCCTACCTTCTACTCCAACCCTGAGTGTCACCTCTTCGACTGTGACGGTTTCGATCAGGTTTTCAAGGTCTTCTGGAGTTGCTCGGATTATTATATCTAGGCTCTGCCCTTGCCAGTTCTTGTGGGGTGTTCTGGTAGCCTCGAGGACCACCACCTTCTCTTCTGTGCCCAGCAGTATGGCAGCTGCTAGCCAGACTACATCAATTTCTGGGAGTACATCTTCTACACTAAACCTGGAAGCACGTCTCCCAACGTATATGGGTAGAAGCACCACTTCATCCGTTTTTAAGGGTGTTGCCGAGTGCAGCCTAACAGCAGCTACCTCCCGAAACTGCACATCCACCGTTCCAAACTTTCTTCTTCCGGCAGATTGGTTTTAATACCTTTTCAATTTGAGCAGTAGACATGATTTCAATTCTCCTCGTTGTTGCTGAGTACGTCCAGTAAATAATGGTTTTTCTCTTTTAAAACTTCTTTGGGTGGGGGACACTTTTACGTCGTTCCTCTCCCTTTTAAGCATTTCTTTGAATCTACTGAACTCCTTCAGAATACGTCCTCGCTCCTCTCTTTCACTCCTCTGCACAATTCCTCACCTACATTGCTTCGTCCATTCTTCTCAGACTTTCAACCAGCTCCTCCTCCTTATAACTCAAACCCTCGTATTCTATTACGAAGGCACGCACCCACGACGTCCTCCATCAAACAAGAGGGAAGACGTCGAACAACACCACCGCAAGACGGCAAAACACGTGTTCCACACATACAGCTGTTCAACAGCAATCAACAAGACGGAGGTAGTGAAGGAACTCGATTGAATAATGGCGGCACGCACATTATGTAAGAGACAATCGGACGTAGCAAAGAACGCCTGTCCGAGGGAGCTAGTTAATTCAGCCAATCACAGACTGAGTAAAGCTGTAAACTGACAGTGTCGCCTGAGAGTACCTCGAAGTCCAAAAATACATGTTGCAACTAAAACTAATACAGACATGCTACAGGTACTTATTGTTTAATGGAACATATACAGGAAAGCCGAAAAACTGTTATTAATGATATATTCTGAATCTCTGGAATAAGTAATGCTTATCTCTTGGATGAGCAAAATGTCTTTGAACTACAATATCTACCTTATCTGCCTACTTGTGATTTGAAGGTGTTATTACGACGTAGGCACATCATACTCTTGTTAAACCTCTGAAGACGACCTGCAGCGCTTGGCTTAGAATGAGCTGTGGTACGAATATGTAACTGAATGTGCACGCCTAGGACACCTTGCCTATTTCAAAATTTTTAGTTTTTCCTTTTAGATTATAAGTCTTGATTCATAGCCAGGACATTTCAGTGTTAAATGGGATACATTTGCTAACCAGACAGGACGTCAAGACAGGCCTTTGAAACCAGTAAATATGGTAAACACGCGCGCGCACCCACCCACCCATACACACATACACCCCCCCACACAATTCACACAGTTATGCATATAGTAAGAAGGCGTTTTTACGTTAAAACTTACTTGCATCGTGGTAAGATCATTATCCAATACAAGTACTATACAATACTTCATATAAATCACAACATACGCAGGGTGACATAGGGATAAATAATTTAACATAAAATTTTATAAACACAAGCAAATATACACAACCACACATTTAATATGATTAAAAATGCGAAGATATTAATTTTTTTGCATTCATACATACGTAGGCAAACACTTCTGGAAAGGTAAGTAAAATCATAAAAAGCGTCAAATGTTGCACTTGAACGTGGTTTATCCAGCTCTCAAATATCTAGGAATACAAATGTCAACTATTTTTTGTCTTTTTTAATGCTTCTGAATATTCATAGATAAAATTATATTACCAAAAAGAAATATATCGAATTAAAAAAATAGTTGAAGTGTATAGGATATATACTTTTAGGTCTATTTACTTATCTTTTTTTTTCATTTCAGGATAAGAACTCTTATGCAACCGAGTAAAAATGACAAAAAAAAAAAAA
>NC_068994.1:21738780-21742736 GCF_001194135.2 Octopus bimaculoides
AAAAAAAAAAAAAAAAAATTAAATACATACAACTGAAACGAAGCTACTCCAACGGTATTTCATTTTTTACGATTTTCTTCCTCATGATTTTTCTAAGGAGAAATCGTTGGGAAAATCTGTAGAGAGATGACATAGTTTACACAAGAAATATAACAATAAACAGGGAAGTTGTTTGATCTTCCTTTCCTTCATACTTGACTCCGAAATACTAGCAAACTAACCTATTTAAGAGAGTATTCAATGACCGGTAGTTATTCTCGTTCTTCAAACGTTTGTGTATTTGAAGGCGTCTTTTTTTTCACTTCTTACTGTACATTATTTTTGTGTGTATACATACGTATATACATATATCTGTGTGTGTGTGAGTGCGTGTGTATGTTTAAAAGAATAAGACAGTAGGTGTAGAATATCCGTTTATTTTTCAACTCATAGAAATTGAATATCTGAAAAACAAAATGTACAAATTGAAAACTGAGCGTGGAATTTAGTAAAGATATTGCTATTACACGATATTGCTAAAGATATTGCTATTACAGGATCGGTCCTTTCTCTGATGAATTTATCAGTTTTCGAGGAATGATGTGGCTTATGAGGTTTTGTAGGTAAGGCTACGTGTAAATGATATAACAACATCATGTGAACATTTAATAATAACTTTTATCTCATAACACAAGTAATATTCAGGTTGGTCATGAATTAGAAAATTACCACTACAAATCAACACAAATGAAAGAATTCTGCAGCGTTCACAAATAGCTGATTACAAAACTGTTCTGAAGCTTGCCAAGACAGGGGAAAATAAACACAGTAGATTCATATCGGCCAACTATAACAACGTATCTAGGTTGAACAGAAGTTGTCAAAACGGCTATTATAAATGACAAGAGAGTGTGTGTGGAGCTGGACTATACTTTAAAATAATCATTATTCTCATTGCAGACCTTGGCCTTGGTGAGAGTGAACTCGTAGTAAGTTTTTACTAAGTTCAGCAGCAGCTTGTGTGGCAATATCATCTGATACAAAGAATCATTGGTGATCTGCAAAAAGACACAGCAGCGAAGTCAACGAGAGCGATAACATCGGTTGTTGGCATGTCTTTGTTTGAGGGGTCGTTAGAGAAACCCCCAACTAATGTTTGGAATATTATGGCTTCCACCAATTGAGGAAAGGCATATGGGACTATACGCTTGGTCTTCAACACCAAGGATAGGCTGAGTTGGCGGACAACACGCTAAACCACAGGCACACCGTAATACATTAGGAGGTGGAATATAACGAGTGATATCAATAAGTATTGATACTTATTTTTAGTTGTCATCTTTGCAGCGCGGTACGGGTAGCTTATGGATACCGATATGACCGAAGCGGCGTATAGTCGGGTAGAGTCTGCTTAGATATGCATGTCCTGATAACCATATAGTCATGTTGAAGCTGTATCCTATCCGGAGTACAGAAATAATCTGTTCTATGCGTTGTTGTAAAAATACTCTTGATGTATTTCTATTCTGAGGTGCTGGAAAGTAGAGCCAACAAGAGAAGTAAGACCAGGAAGCTGCTGTTTTCATAGAAGAAACGGATCCCAATGTCGAGGATTATCAAAAATACTGGTCTGTTACTCCTGAAATTGACGGATCTGGAGATCGAGAGCTCTTCCAATATTGCTATTGCATCGATGATTAGGAATGAATAAAAGTTGAAGAAGATTAAAAAGCTGTGGCTGATGGCAAAAAGAGGAAAAAGTGTCCAAAATGCTCAGGGAGAACCCTCCTTCCACGTCGTGCGGAACACATGAGTATTTACACCGCAACCGAGTTCCAGATTTACTGAGTAAGGAGAATCAGGAGCGAAAGATAGAACTACAGGAGGATTTGATCCAACCTAAAATGTGATTTCTTTCCTGTGTACGTGTGTGTGTAGGGGTGTGTGTGCACCCAATTTATGTATTAATTATTGTGTTTTTATATAATGTTAAATTTATTCTGCTTTGAATTGATTTCAATTATTAAACATGCTTATTGTATAATGTCTCTCCTTCTCCCTTCGCTTTTATATAACTCTTTATGTTATAAAAGCTTTTCAGGCCAATAAAGAAAATGTTTTTAACAACGTTGCTAGGCACCCGATGCACTTTATCAGCTTGACAATGCAGTTGGTGGAATGTCTTTTGAGTCGAGGATTATCTTTATCTTTTTACCTTTTACCTGTTTCAGTTATTAGACTACGGCCATGTTGGGGCACCGTCATGAAGAACTTTTAGTCGAATTAATCGACCCGAGTACTTGATTTTTTTAAAAGCCTGATACTCTGTCGATCCTTTTTTTTTGCCGAACTGCTAGGTTACGGGAATGTAAAAAAAAAACTAACACTGGTTGTTAAGTGGTGGTGGCGGACAAACACACACACACACACACATAACGGACTTCTTTCAGTTTCTGTCTGCCAAATCCACTCACAAGGCTTTGGTCGGCCCGAAATTATAGTAGAAGAGACTTGCTCAATGTTCCACGCAGTGGGACTGAACCCGGAACCATGAGGCTGGGACAAGCTTCTTATTACAGAGCCACAATTTTTCCAGAAGTCCGTAGCCCGGTACTGCTGTAAACGGATATTGACTGCTTGGGTTCAAATAACTGTTTTGGAACTGCCAACAACCGAATCTATCTGAGAAATGCGTAGTATGATGAAACAGTTCAACCCTATCGTAAAAATCAAACAACCTGTCTAGAGCAGTGTTTTCGGACCATTTTTCCGGTGCCCCATTTTAATAAACAAATTTCCGGTGCCCCACTTTTTAATAACAGATTTCCAATGTCACTTTTTAATAACAAAAAATCTGGTGCCCATCAACATTGTTTTTTTAATATAGAAATATGATTTTTAATTCAGTTACCTGGCTGATGGATACCTCGACTTGTTTCGTGAGAATCCTGTGCCTGGTGCATATGGCACAAATCCTTGATTTTGAGGAGACAGTTTCGTTAACTTCAGCCGTAAATCATCATGTTTTGTAATTTCAAGCCAATTTCTCTTGGCTTCCAGCAAATTGTCAACTGCACTGAATTCATATTCGACCAAATAAAACAAAGGAAAATTAATCAATAGTTCTCTTGGACAATAGATATTGAAACATAAACAAACGCCTAACAAAAGCAGATATGCTGATTGGTTGTAGCTACATTGATTCCCATGATTTAAGTATAGATATTGCATGGCGATGTTCTTTTCATTTTAATGTCCAAAGATAGGCTTAGGGTCGACAAGTGTGCACTCAAGTCACTTGCAAAGTTTTTCACAGCCCACGCTAACGCATTCTCCACCCCAATTTTCCCACGCCCAACGTTGGGAAACTGGAAACAAAAGAGTAAATTTTACTAAAGGTGCATCAATCGCTAAATTGGCCTACATAAACTATGCGACTCTAGGCTATGGAGAAGAGATTGGTTATTGATGTGTCAGAATAATCGGTGTGTGTGTGTGTGTGTGTATGGTGCCCCGAGCTGACCAGTGTTATTGCTTCACTCTTTTGGGGATGATTTCTATTTTTTATTTTTGTCTTCTAGTATTAATTCTATCTATCAATACATATTTATGTGTCTTAATTGCTGATCTCAGTTTTCTTAATGTAAATACCCCATTCTTGTTTGTTGTTTTCCGATGTAGTTTTTGTCGTTGTACTGTTCTATTATTATTATTGTTATTGTTGTTGTTGATGCAACAAGGAAAACGAATCACGCAAATCCGCTGTTAGCGGTTTCGCTGACGCGATGCGGCAAATAAGTGAAGAAATTTTTATAAATGAAAATGAATTTAGATGTGCAAAAGGTATGTTGGAGAAATGTGGGCGAAATGTGACATCGAATGTCCTTAGTTCTGTCTTGTAAGAAACTAATTTAAGGTGGCGAGTAGGCAGAAACGTTAGCACGCCGGGCGAAATGCTTAGCGGTATTTCGTCTGCC
>NC_068994.1:21743459-21745284 GCF_001194135.2 Octopus bimaculoides
AAACCACCACCACCACCACCACCACCAACAACAACAACAACAACAACAACAGCAACAACAACAGCAACAACAACAGCAGCAGCAGCCTCAGAAACCCTCAAACAACAACAGTTATTTCAATAAAACACCAGAAACCTCCCCAAGGTTTCTGTTGTTTCTCCTCTTCGGAACATTCAGACATGTCCTGTAATGAAGGGAACGGTGAGGAGCCTAAATAGCAAACGGTGACCAAGGTCAAGAAAAGAACAAAAACACAAGAACGCAAAAACTGACAGGTACGAACCAATGGGGGAGACGCATTTGAGCAACAACGCTCAAACACCACTCCCGACCACAGGTGCACTAAGATTGTCAGCATCATCCCCATCACTACCACCACTACCCACAGACACCACCACTACAAGCTAAACCTGATTCATACACTCAACAGTTTGATCACAAATCCTAACACGAACAAAATTTAAACATCATCAACTACACAATCATAAACATGACCAACAAAGCACAAATGGAATATATATACAACCGTACAGACATTACTCAGAGCAGTTTCATCACACTGACAACCAACATACCTATACACATACAAATCATACAAAACACATAAAACACATTAAAAAACAATTATCTTAATGGGGTAGGAAATTTTACAAAAAACGTTAACAAAAGACCTTACGGAGAACTGCTTGTGAAAACGCCCACATTTAACCAGGGAGACGGAACACAACTTCTTGTCCATTTGATTAGGAAAGTCCCTCAAAATCTTACATTTCTCCGACTCCAGTACGCTTGATTGTACCATGTATTTCCAGTTTCAAATCTCCATTTCAGGCACAGTTTCCAGTGTAAAACTTTTACAACCTGGTCGTGCCTCCATTTCTTATATTCTTCTTGTGTCAACTTGGGGTATTCTTCCACAATGTGTGTCACTGTCTCATTCTAAGTCCCACAGGCTCTACATTTTTCTGACACATTCTCTCTCTCTCTCTCTATTTTTGGTCTTATTATTATTATTGAGTGAGAAAGCAGCACATGCCATCAAAGTGACACTGGGGTACAAATGTGCGAAGCCTAATACACCCATCATGACTACCCGTCTGATAAGGGTAAAGAACCAGGCACGTGAATGACAGCCATATGTGCGCAACATGGTGATTTCATATCAAGATTAACACCTTGTAGGTGGGGCCCAGTTAGAATTTTCTTTAGGTCCTTGAATAAGGGTTGTTTAAAGATGTTGAACGAAACACCCATGTTTCCAGAAATGAATTATTCAAACTCCGAAGAATTCTTCTCAACACACGGCTATGATGCTCCTCCACTACTTCTGCTCGTAATCAGAGATACACATATCGACAGCCACCAAGGGACATGCTCAACTGGTTAAGGTCAAATAGCTGACAAGCAAATCTGTGGTATTGAGCAGGATATTTGCTGTAGCCCATCTTTTACACCAAGACAAAACATGTACATGATAACATTTCCAATAAGTTAAGATTAGAAGTCACGAGAGTCAGTGTCTGGTATTGCATCAAGGCATTTATTATTATTGTTCCTTCTTTTCCAGTGTATACAGTGGATACTCAAAAATTTTTTTATCATTTCATTATTATATGTAAGCCCCCCCCCACTTTATGTCTGTCATTCTTTGCCCTTGTGGCAAATAAATGAAACCATTATTATTATTATTATGATAAAGCGGCGAGCTGGCAGAATCGTTAGTACGTTGGACAAATGTTTAGCGGTGTTTTGCTCGTCGCTACGTTCTGAGTTCAAATTCCGCCGGGGTCGACTTTGCTTTTCATCCTTTCGGGGTCGATAAATT
>NC_068994.1:21746509-21747598 GCF_001194135.2 Octopus bimaculoides
CTTTCTTTCTTTCTTTCTTTCTTTCTTTCTTTCTTTCTTTCTTTCTTTCTTTCTTTCTTTCTTTCTTTCTTTCTTCCTTTCTTCCTTCCTTCCTTCCTTCCTCGAACCTTTTGTGCCAGCAGAAAAGTTAATCCATATGCAGTCTGGAGCATTTTATAAGTTTCTGTAGTGTTTTTACCCAGTTTAACACGAAACTTTATTGCATAGTGAGTTTCCAAATGGTATTCACGTCCCGACTGCATTTTGCAAACTAGTCTGCTGCAATAAGCAGTGTTTAGAAGGGTGTTTTCAAAGTGCTGTTACAGCTGTCTCCTTTAATCTGGAATAATAAAAAAAAAGTTGCTAGATCAGCTTCTTAGATGTATAGTAATGATACACTAAATTTGCAACAATCTAGGACAGTTACAACTGCTTCTCCTAAAATGTCTTAAAACTTCTGGAATGCATCTCGTCACTCTCTCTCTCTCTCTCTCTCTCTCTCTCTCTCTCTCTCTCTCTCTCTCTCATAGAAGAGACCCAGAACGGGTCGAAACATGTGTCGTACTCAATAAAATCTTTTACTCATTCCATCTATTTTATTAATACTGTTTACATACATACATACATACATATAGGAAGAATTCACCCCCCCCCCAACAAAAGACGAAGACAAGTGGTGTAGAAAACAAACAAATGTATTAGTATAACGCTCGGGGATTGAAAAAGTCTTTAACGTTTCGAGCCTACGCTCTTCCACAGAAAAGAACATGGATAGAAACAAGTAGAGAACATTCTAGTGAAGTTGAGCATCTTATCTGGCCACCACAATCACCAGATGTCAATATTATTGAACATTTATGGTGCATTTTAGAAAAACAAGTTAGGAGTCGATATCCTTCACCATCATCACTACAAGAACTGGAGACTGTTTTAGCTGAAGAATGGACAAAAATTCTTTTGGAAACGATTCAAACTTTGTACGAAACCCTACCTTGTAGAATTCAAGGTGTAATTACTGACAAAGGCAGCCCTACCCCATATTAAAATAAAGTTGTTTGAAATTTTAAGGTGTTTCCATTATTTCGTCCAATTCCTGTATATATATATATA
>NC_068994.1:21747818-21749552 GCF_001194135.2 Octopus bimaculoides
TATATATACATATACATACATACATACGCACACACATACTGGTTTACTTGTGCCATCAGAAATAGTATTCTAAAACGGTATTTTAAGAGAAAATAGGTTGAAACTGGTATTTTATAAAGTCATTGATATATCATACATTCCACATATTTGATATTTGATATATATAAGATTACATGATTTGTTTTTATTCAACATACTTTGAAGAATTGGGTCCAAAGAGAATTATATAAGATGGAAAGTTTTATATAGATTATTTTAATCTTTTATTGATCTTAAATCAACAAAAACTACTTTATTGAATTGTTGAAAGTTAACGAACTATTATTATATTAAATCATTGGTGCACTTACGTCATCAAAAAGTGCAACGATTAACACATACGTTAAAAGTTATTCATATCTTCGACCAGTGTTAAAAAGTGCAGAAAAAGTTTGCGGAGTTTACTATCAGCAGCTTATTTGCTTAAGATCATATGTGAATGATGTCGGTGGCATTGTTTTTGAGGATGAGGTCTCTGTGGCAAACTTTCTGGACGTTACCTTAGATTTAAACAGTAATACTCATTTCCCATTCCATAAGCCTTCAACTAGTCTCAAGTACATAAGCCCCTTTAGTAACCATCCAAGACATATAACCAGTAATTTGGTCAGGAACATCTCAATTAGGCTTTCCAAACTTTCTTCTAACTCCCAAATCTTCAGTAAGGAGGCTGACTTCTATAATTCAGCCTTATTAAGGGCTGGCTATAAGGAAAAGGTAGTGTACATTAACTCTTCTAGTGATCTTTCCCCTTCGACACAACATGATACCCCCTCTATTAGCGTAGATGAACCCATGTCTATTCCTTCCCATTCTTCTCGCTTTACTGAGAAAGTGGGTCATCCTCTTAACTCTCATAAGAGAAGTGCCCCAACTGGCCCTAAATACTTTAATAAATTCAAAAATCCTTGCATGTTTAACCACTCTAATACTACATCTAGATCTGTTGATAATAATAAGAATATCTGGCTCATCCTCCCGTTTGGGAAGCAGGTCAAATCAGATTTGGTCCGACAGTTCCGAGACGCGGTGAGTAGGAATTTCCCTAAAGGCTCCCACTATTACCCAATTATCAACTCGCATAAGGTTAGATTTGGGTTTTCGAACACCAAAAATTTGTTACAGATAATATCTTCCCACAATCTCAGGTTTTCGGATTCATCTATAGACGGCCATCCTAATCCTAATCATAATATTAGTAATGTTCAAACCTGTAGCAATAATAATTACTCCAACAATTTAACCCACACAAATGATGGCATTAATCAGTTAGATATTGGTATAGGTAGTATGCCCAATATTGGGAATCACATAAATATTTGTAACAATAATAAGATTAGCAATAAGATTAGCATCTCGGAATTAAATCCTAATAGAACCAGGTTTTTGAGTGCGAATTCAAGGACCAAAAATGTAGTGTATCAATGCAAGGTAACTTCTAACACTGATGTCACATACTATGTAGGTAGCTCATCGACACAGGTGTCCAAGAGAATCTCGAATCACTATTAGTCGTTTAGAGATAGAAATAAAGCTAGCACTACTGGCCTAAGTAAATTTATTTGGGAACTGAAGGATTGCAATAAGCAATTCTCTTTGGAATGGTCCATACTGGCCACCTCAGTTCCCTATGACAAGGGGAGGGAATTCTGCCCTCTTTGTAATTTGGAGCTTTTTTATATCCTGTTCTCCAAG
>NC_068994.1:21750074-21751300 GCF_001194135.2 Octopus bimaculoides
ATATATATATATATATACAAGCGTGTATATATATATATATACAAATGTGTGCGCGTGTGTGTATTTGCATGAGTGCATATGTAGGTGTGTGCGTGTGTGGGTGTTTGCATGTTTGTATATATACAGGAATGTATGTATATAAACAGGCAAGCAAGTATGGCGGTGCGTGTGTGTGCATATGTATATGTGAAGGTTTCGGTATGGGTGTGTGTGTGTATGTGTGTATGTGTATGAGTGTATGTGTGTGAATGGGTATGTATACATAAGCATATGTGTGTATGTATGTGTGTGCGCATGTACGAGCACGGGGCTTGTGTGTGTGTATGGGTGCATGGGCGTATGAGTATGTATATATATATATATATATATATATATATATATGTAGGTATATACATACATACATGCATGTGTGTGTGTATGTGCATGTATACGTATGTATGTGTGTGCGGTTGTGGGTATTTGCATGTTTGTATATATACAGGAATGTAAGAATATATACAGGCACGTATGTATAGGTGAGCGTGTGTGTGCATATGTATATGTGAAGGTTTCTGTATTGGTGTGTGTGTGTGAATGTGTATGGGTATGTATACATGGGTGTATGTATATGTGTATGTGAATGTGCGTACACGCACGTGTTTGTACATATGAGTGTGCACTATACTTATCTCCCCATATTTAAATAACTCTTTGGCTTCAAGCTTTAGCATCACGTCAAAGACACCCTCCCTTTATATTTCTATGTAAACTAGCGTTCTTATTCCTAAAGCCCATGGAATACTATCGTTGACCCCTTTAGATCTCTATGTAAACAAACCTTCTAACGGTCACTGACCATGTAACATCTCAGCTCGTAAGTTACCTCATTATTTCGTTTTTGTCTTGCTATTACATGTCTTATTATGAATTCCCTGAAGAGAAATAAATGAGGAACCCCAACAGCTCTTTCTTCTTTGTGAAAGTTCTATCATTTATTTCGAAACAAGTATGTAGGAATTAAAGGAACTTTCATTGACATGCGTTTTGCTCCATTTATTATTATCC
The DNA here is from genome assembly GCF_001194135.2 of Octopus bimaculoides. Taxonomy (NCBI): domain Eukaryota; kingdom Metazoa; phylum Mollusca; class Cephalopoda; order Octopoda; family Octopodidae; genus Octopus; species Octopus bimaculoides. The sequence goes on from NC_068994.1 coordinate 21,751,119, forward strand.
ATATCTTCTCAAAATGCATCACTTTAACTCGGTATATCAACCTGTAAAACGGCTGGGATATCTTGTTTCTTAGTGTTATTTTGCTACCCCTGGTAACTATTAATGTATTTAAATTACCGAAAGTTTTAATAACTGAGATAATATTAATATATACATAAACTATTATATATATATATATATAT
>NC_068994.1:21751310-21752589 GCF_001194135.2 Octopus bimaculoides
ACGTAAATAATTTATATTATTATATTTAATAATAGATAAATTATTTACATGTTTGCATTAATGCAAAATGCAAAAAATTCTTTAAAATATTGCAAAATATTTAAGCTACGTCCTCAGGTGAAAGAAGCATCACCAGAAGTTAAGTACTAAACTGACTTTTCTTAGAATATAATATTTCTTCTTAACGTTATTTTTGTATGCGTTCGTCTATCGGAGATGTATTCTTAGTTCAGTTTGAATTTGTCCACTTTGGATTGCCTTGATAACATTGTGCTAGCATATATTTTTGAATATGTTAATTAGACTGGTGTTTTATCCGTTTTTTCTCTATCTAAATAGGCTGGCACAATAGAAACAATTGTCGGTAATGTATGATGTAATCATCAATTAAAGATGTGATTTTCTCCATTTTCTTGTTGTCTTATATTCCGAATTTCTTGAAATTCTTCTGAACGATATTTGAATTTACTTGTCATATATAACGGATTACCTTGGATGTGAATTCTACTTGAATTTATTGCTATCTCATTGTTTGATATAGCTAACCAAGTTTGTTTAACACCAAGTGCTTTCTAGATATCTGATTGGATTTATAAATTATTTTACTTCTTAAGTACACAACAATGTTCAAAAACTTAATTTCTTCCTCATAATGTTTTTCAGCGCGTGAAAGGAAATAAATTTTAAAAATTAAAATTTTTTTGTCATGAGATGTTTCCGTTCACTTTCGATACTTCAGCCTTAGATATGTGCATTGTTTATGCCTATATCTGTGTATGTGTGTGTATGCAGGTGTATGTTAGTGTGCACATATATGTGAATGAAACTAAATTTCCCTTTCCTACTCTACACACTATCAGCCACACACACACACAAACACACACTCCTTCCAATTCCGACTTACTAGCATCCACTCTTCGCAACATTTACAAACTTTTGTCATCTCCATTTCACCAAACACTTCTATCCCGTATGACAGGATCCTCTTATTACATTCACACAGATGCGTCAGAGAGTCTCACACACATACACGTGCCTGTATACCCGTAATCACACGCACTAAGACATGAAATATACACATTAGCTTCAGGCGCACATACTTAATTTGTCCAATAGCCTCAAACACACGAACCGACTGTAAACGGGCACGCACGCACGCATACACACACACATACACGCGCGCGCGCACACACACTCACTCACACACACACACACACTAACACACACACACACACACACTCACACATAAATATACAGTATACCCGCACAAAACAGCATC
>NC_068994.1:21752765-21756097 GCF_001194135.2 Octopus bimaculoides
TTTCACCAGATTATTTTTAAAAGATCTAATGCTGATAACAAATGTCATATTGACTTTATTCTAGAAATTAATAATAAAAGTTACAAGCATTTAAAATAATATAATTTTAGTCTATCGGCTGCTTCAATCATGTATTATTTTGAACCTTCAAGATATCAAGATGTGATTGTTCATTTTTAGAATGACATTGTAGAATATGTATGTACTAAATTTGGCCAGTTTGAACATAAAGCAGGTAGAATATTTGGGCCTGATATGGACAATTTAAATGTTAAATGGTTAAACTATACCGTAACGTCTAAAGAAAAGGACGACACATTGTGTCACAGTAACATTTATTTCATCACTTGCGGTAAGCCTACTTATTGAGTGTTGTTAATTACATTTAAATTCAAGTCAATCTCCATGAAAGTAAAGTTTTATTGAACTCACGACCCTTCTAACAGATCGATATTAACTGTACTTCCTCTTTTGTCATGGTAAAATTGTTTTGCTGTGTGGTAAGAAGCAAAATGGCTGAGAGAATAAGTACCAAGCTGAAAAAAGGACAAGTACTAAGTTCGATTAATTCGACAAAAAAATTCGTCAAGGCGGTGCACCAGCATGGCGGCAGACAAATGATTGAAACAAGTAAAAGGCAAAAGGTTTGGTGGAAGAGAAAGAACACCACCAATACCATCATTATCATTAGTAACAGCAGTATTAACGCTTCACTTCATACACTGTTTACAGTTTTGTTATAAGAAGAGAAATACATGACATATTGATCTGTAAGGTGCAGTAAATGTTTGAAGGGTCGTGAGTCCGACACATCCATGGAGATTGATTTTAATTTAAATGTTACTAATAACACTCAACAAGTGGAAAGCACTGGAGCCTGCCTCAGGCGAGGAAATAAACGGCACTGTGGCACAATGTTTCATCCTCTTAGTATTTTAGATACTATACCATAGTTTAAGGAAGATTTGGTGGCTATTTCTAGCAGGCCGAGAGACCAAGTGAAGATTTCGTGTGTGCTGCTTCCAAAAAATAACGACTTCCGGTGTGTCTGGCAATTGAGGCTGTTGACTTACATTATTTTAAATGCTTGAAACTGTTTTTTATTAATTTCCAGAAAAAGGCGGCGGGCTGGCAGAATCGTCAGCACGTCGGGCAGAATGCTTAGCTGCATTTCGTCCGTCTTTACATTCTGAGTTCAAATTCCACCGAGGCCGACTTTACCATTCATCCTTTCGGGGTCGATAAATTAAGTAACAGTCAAGTACTGGGATCGATGTGATCGACTTATCCCCTCCCCACAAATTTCAGGCCTTGTACCTATAGCAGAAAGGATTATTAGTTTCCAGAAAAAAATCAATGTGATTTTAGTCAGCAGTATGAAAAAGTATACTATAACTACACGTTTTGGAAATAATCTGTTGAAATTTAAAAATAAACTTGAAGTGGTTTGAAGAGATTTAAAAAGATCCTCTCTTTGTGTGAGTGTGTAGGCAAATTAAAACTCAAACAAAAATAAAAACATAAAAATAACACAAACAACAAAAGTCAAAAAGATCTATCAGTGAATGTATTAGGTTGACATTCAGTTTAAGATGGAAAAAAGTGGGGGTGAAACGTTTGGAACATGGCTCTTCATCACAAAGAGGAAAGAGTAAAGGTCCGAGGAGAACGGAAAAAATAGTCTGAGAAAGGAAGGGAGTGGAAATTTTCAAATCTGAAAATGTCTAATCTCATTCACATGCACACGCACACTAACGCAGATACACACACACACACATACGCTCACACATACACACACACCGACATGTTTCAGTAAAAATAGACGAAGGGCGATGGTCAGCTCTATCATTAATAACGGATACATTATATTAACTGGGAATATTTTTAGACAAATTATGCAGATTCCGATGGGCGATAACTGTAGCCCTGTATTAGCGGATTTGTATTTATATTCGTGCGTGTTCAACTTCCTTAATGATCGATACCGAAGGAAAAAGATTGGTTTGATTAAACAACTCAGTGGATGCTGCAGATATATCGATGATATTTCTATCCCTAACTATATGTATTTTGAATATTTGCTGGGGAAAATATATCCGGGGGATCTCTAGGCAAATAGAAATGGTGACTCAGTAAAAGAGATTAACTGTTATCTGGATGTGAGAATAGTTAGTGTAGATGATAACACCGAGACAAGTATTTATAATTAGAGGGGTAGTTCCATCGTTGCTTTGGGCGAAAAGCAGAATTCTTCTTTGGATGGGTTTAAAAGGTTTTTCCCAGTCAAGTCATTAGATATGGTAGAATTGTAAATAAAATTGGAATGTTTATGGTTAGGGTTAGTATGTTAAAGGCGTGTAGCATGGTCATGAAGAAAAACTTGTTGTTAGTTTATATACATCGTTCATTGCTACATTAATATAGAAAGTGTTCATGCAATATAAGAAGAGTAAATTTTATACGAAACGACGTATTTTACAGGTGTAAGAAATCTTCACCAGAAATTCACAATTAGGCTGGTTCTACACATCAATGCATATTCTTGTTGCCGTGTTGCTGCTGGTACGCTTCTTCATCTATCACACCGGGTTGAGTATGAAGCTGTAATAAAAGCTAATAGTGAGAGAGAACTCCATTAAGGACAGAATTCACTCTGTGTTCAAATTCTCTCTGGCTCTTTCGCGCTAAAACCAGTCGTATTTGAAGCCTCTGTTCATAGAAGGCTCTTGCCATTTTCGTCAGATTATCATGTGAACAAAGAGAGCACTGACTGGACTGAAATGGTGTCTGCACACATGGTAAACTCGTGATTTATATATGGGTAAACTCGGAATCTAATTCAAATGTTATAGGCGCATATGGGAAAACAATGTTACTATAGTAAAAGGGTGGTTAAATGTTTTAACCGTTGTTTAGATAAATACAGTGAGGTTTTGAGAAGGTATGGAATAACTTTGAGTTTACATTTGAGCCTGAAATGGTAAGTGATGTTAGTTTCACTGTTTTTAAATTTGTTCTTTATTTGGAGAGTGGAGGCATTTGTCATTCACTTCCGCTGGGTAGTTGCCATTCGCTATGGTGTACAACATCACCTCCGTTGGGTAGTTAGGATTGTTCCGCTTGTGACAGATATCAATCTTGCAATGTTTGACTACGTAGTGTTAAGACGTGAATATGGCTTCTGATAATTTTTCTGCAATACGTGGGTGTCTCGCTCTCGGTAGCTTTATTTCGATAGTAATTTTGTTATAGAAGTATTTACTGTTTATAGTTTGTAAGTGTACACACAGGCGTATATCTAAACTATATATACATATATATATATATATATA
>NC_068994.1:21756951-21759747 GCF_001194135.2 Octopus bimaculoides
GTTTGTCAGACTCACTTTTCCACAACTTGTCCATTTGACTGAGCTGCAGTCCTGGATCAAAGGTAGACCGAGGCAGGGCGCCTGGCACGTAGGGTGTCGTCAGGCACTCACAATCCTCTGTTAGTCTGGCAATGCGGTCGGTGGAAGTTCCACTTTGGCTTTCTATAGAGGGCTTGTGGCTGGCAAGCGCGATGACGTTCTCGGGGAGACTCTGGGCATTGACGAGAATCAACTGGATGGTATGTTCCGGAGGGCTATCGGGCCGGGGCCTATGGACAATTTCCAGAAATCCGTGCGCTGTCAGTGCTACCGAGAGCATTGCCGGTTCGGGATAAACTCTACAAGCATGGAAGTATCGTCAGCCGAGCTTGCTAGATATATGCGCAGAGTGACGAAACTGTTCTGCATACTCTAGTCTGGTGCCCGAGTATTGCTGACTTTTGGGTTTATGTTGAACACCTGCTGTCACGTGCTGGGGTATTCGGCTATCGGCTGAGTCCTTTGTGAAGATCATCCCGCCGCCTTCCTTTGGCCGGGAAGGACAGGCAGTATTTCTTTTCCTGGCAGCCTTAGCGAAAGAGGTTGCATGGTTGGTTAGATTAAAAGGGCTGAAGACAGATACTTTCCTCTTTGACTGATCCTTCATCATCTTTTTTAAGTTGCACTTGAAAAGAAAACTGAAGGTAGAGAAGGAAGTGCTGCCTCCCAGCAATTTTGTTGAAAGGTGGGTGAATGTTGCAGGAATGTTCCGTGCGAACGGGCCTAATCTAAGCATGTAGGTTGAATGAGGACGATGTGGTGCGGGCAGTTGCCCTGTGGTGAGCTATCGATTCTATTCTAATCACTCTCTTCAGAGCGATACATTACCGGTTGTTGATACCGCTTAACTAGTTGGCTAATCCGGTCCCTGTAGTCTTTGCGATCCAGTAAGGACTCATTCAACTTCCAGTAACCGGATCATTGTCTACAGGTCCTATCTAAATCAACTGAGCATATCACAAACTTGTGTAGCCAACCAATTTAAATTGTGGACACCTATGCTATCCCTATCCCCTGACCTAACAAATAGTCTATCTAAATACGATCTGGATGACCCGCTGTGGTTGCTCCATGTCCCCACTGGCACATGAGGGAAATCCAGTCGGTACCTGTCAGGAAACTGGAAAGTCCTGAGCAGGTTTTCGAGGCTTTTACACCCCTTCTGCTATGTACTAAACCCACACAGTTCTTCCGTGTGTCCAAAATACTATTCCAGTCCCCCACTAGTGCTAAAGTGCGAGACGTTCCCAGGAATGTTTCTAGACGCCTGAAGAACTCTAGCATTCCAGCCCCTCCATAGCCTTCCCGTCTAGGACCACCACCCTACCCTCTGGGTCCAGGAAGATACCCCGTAGTTGGAGATCTAAGGATTTCCGGAGTTGCACTGCTACACCACCACCTGCTCCCGATAGACAAGGTGAAAATACCTCGTAGTCCTCGAATATGGATGTTAGAGCGTGTTTTCCGGGGATCCTTGTTTTACTAATATTAGTCACATCCAAATCAAGCGACCTGAGATCATTGAGCAAGTGACCTTGCTTCCAAGCTGATCCCAGCCCACGCACATTCACACCTCATTCTCAGCACAGACATGCTAGTCAAAGAAAGAGAAAGAGGAGGTTACTCACCTTGATTTTCGAGAAGCCCGGAAGTTCCGAGCCTCTCTACGGGCGAAAAAAATTTTAAAGACCCTTCCAACAACCTCTTATCAACTGTTTTTTTTTTTAAATCCCCACACTACATGGAAATTCTTCTTATTGTTTTATAAACGTCTGTCGACGTGTTAATTGAAAGTCTGATCTTCGGGATTTTGAGGATGAAATCCTCAAATTTCTTTCCCACTGCCTCTATTTTGTCTTTATTTTGACTTACAAAATCCATCAATTCACTGTTCCACTTGTCCACAACAGTGAAACTGCTCAGCTTGGAACAGCTAGGATTTTGAGATTGGCACTGGGATGTTGAATATCCCCTATGATAATTAACAACTAAGTATCAAAGCTTATAAAGTGCCGAAAGAGACCCTGTGAGACCTCTGACAGCAGGCTACTGTCGTCTCTCACAGAATCTACCAGAGCAGACAAAATCGAACTCTCTTAGAAGTAAAACAATAATAAGGGTTCACAAAAAACATTGAGAACGGTACAGGACAATACAATATGGGGCTACATAAAATGAAACAGTGAAAATGATAACAAAATACATTTTAACAATGAAAAATTCCCCAAATGAGGGAGACTTCCTAGGGATGTTCGTGGAGATCCCACAAATGCACGCAATCTTGAGCAGGTTTATCTACGACAACCTCCACCTTATGCGACACATCGTAGAGAGGGCTGGGACTAAAGCTGGCTTCGGTGGGGGCCTGATCAATTTAGATCAGTCGAAAGATTTCGATATGGTAGATCATCGCTACTTGGAAGCCGTCCTTAAAGCGTACGTAAAGCAAGATATTCGTACGTAAAGCAAGATACAGACGTCTGTGCAAAGTTTGACACACACACACACACACACACACACAGGTGTTAGGACACTCACGTATACATATAAGTAAATATATACACGCATATGCATGCACATACACACACATATATACATATATGTATGCACATACGCATATAAACCTACGCTCGCGTACACATATACACATATACACAAATTCACACTAATATATACATACACCTTAAAAAAAAAACGCAAATGCGTACATATGAATATGTAGACATATATATCTATATATATATGTACACACACACA
>NC_068994.1:21760143-21766232 GCF_001194135.2 Octopus bimaculoides
ATATATATATATATATATATATATATATATATATATATAGAGAGAGAGAGAGAGAGAGAGAGAGTATTTGACTATCTGCTTCTGCGCCTGTGTCTCTGTCTGTCTACCCGTTTACATAGAAAGATAGAAATATATCAAATATCATGCAGCATTAATTCTTGATTCATTAAAATTATCTCCACCTTTAGAGGACGTAGCATAATTACCAAATGATAATTAAGACAAGCTCCATATAAGAAGGAGAGATAACATCAAGGATCAAATATCCTCCAAAACTGACATGCCATTTAAGGAAAAGGATGGACACATTGTCTAGAGATAAATGGACACCTGTTTTTCGCCCCCAATAAGCGTCATCAGCAAGGCAATTTTCTAACCTTATCAACTGTAGCAAAGGGACTTAAGTTTATAGAGAAAGAGTAAAACTGTACTCTTATCTGCAATAAGCCTGTCCTTTTCCTAAACGGCATGTCAACTTTGGAGAATTTCTGATTCTTGAAAGTATCTACCCTTCTCATTTGGAACTAGTCTTAATCCCTATTTCTTAATTAAAACAACACTCATCTAGACGTGAAAATGGTTGCAATAAATCAAGGATTTACCTTGTATTGTATTTGTTATACTTGTATTTGTTCTTGAAATGTACGCCACTGGCCACTCGGAGTTATTTCTCTTGACTCATTTTTGTTTAAATTATGCAAATTACATGTTTATCTACCTATTTACCTACATAACTACCTATCCATCATTTTTCAGCCTTTCTATGGCTACGATAAAAAAATTCTACTTACTATTGCTACTGGCTGGTTAATTGTTAAACGGTCTACATATTATTAAAGGACAGTTACGTCTAGGTGTGACGTTTAATTATTATTATAAGAAGTATTTTTGAGGACGGCGGATTAGCAGAATCATTAGAACGTCGGACGAAATTTCCTACGGTATTTCTTGACGTTCAGAGTTCAAATATCGCCGAGGTCGATTTTGCCCTTTAACCTTTCGGGGATCGAAAATAAGTATCATTTGAGCATAGGAGTCGATGTAAATGACTTTGCTCTACCCTCAAAATTGCTGGCCTTGTGCGAAAATTTAGAAAATAATTATCGTTATTATTATTAAGTTGGCGAGATGGCAGGGTCGTTAGCACGCCGGACAAAATGCTTTTCGTCTGTCTTCAGGTCCTGAGTTCAAATTCCGTCAAGGTCGGCTTTGCTTATCATCGTTTCGTGAATCAAAAAATTAATGCGCTCTGGGCTCGATGTGCTCTCTACTCTAACTTTCAGGCTATGTTCCTATAGTAGAAAGGATTATTATTACAATAACGGAATTATGCGTAGTGTCTCTGTAAAATGTAAAGGAGCGTACTCGGTCGTTGATAAAATCCTAACACGGGATTGAAACCAGTACGGCCGATCCCATTTTTTCTGTCCATGAAGATAGTGTATTTAAAGACATAGTGCTGACATATCTCAGCAGGGTTGGCTAAAAATCTATAGATACATTCTATAATACAGTAGAGCACGAGCGCACACAAATATACACACACACGACGCACGTACATTTATATATATACGTTTGCATATATGTATGTGTGTATATACACACTCAAACACATACACATACACATATTTCATAGAATAAGAGATAGTGACAGAGAGAGAGGGAGAGAGAGAATATGGCAGAAGAAGAAGAAGAAGAAGATGATGATGAAGAAGAAGAAGAAAAAGAAAAAGACGAAGAAGAGAGTGAGTGAGCAAGCTGGGAGAGTATGAGAGAAATATGACAATAGTTATTTAAGGAATTATGTATTTACCGCTGCAGACGGGAATTTTGAGAGTTCTGCACATCTGGTGCTAAAAGTAATTAATTAATGTCCCTCTGGTTCATGATACCGAAACCAATTACGTATTTGAGAGAGAAAGAGAGTGTCATGTAAGAGGAGAAGAGAGTCACCATTGGCATGTGTAGTGAGGTAGAGAATCTGTTAGAAAATAAGAACAGAAAAGAGAGTGTTTCAATGTTTGTTTGAGTGAAAGAAACGGAGAAAGTAATGAAGTAGTCATCAGTAATAAAGAATAAGATTTACTTAAAGAATTAGTGATTAGGAGAAGGACAAGCGGGAGATTAACGTCCATACAAACCTATGCTGGATAATTGAACATTTTCGCGAACATGCTTTCATTACCATCTCTCTGTCTCTAAGTATTTGTTTTTCTTCCTTTTCCTATTTCTACTTCCATGTCGTTCTTTCTCTCTCCCAGCACTGTTCTTCATTTTTCTGTACCATATTTCGTTCTATAGTTATATTTCTCTCTATATGTTGATAGTTATTGCTACTACTGCTATTGTCGTTGTCATGTTGTCGTAGAAGAGTTCTATGGCCGTACGACTGGTTAGATGTGACCCACGGATCTAGTTTTCCAGCTATGCCATGTTTCCATGAAGTTGAGGGACGCTACGTGATAGTCTGGACATATTGCGTTCTTCTAATTCTTTTTTACGCTTGCAGATTCTAGAAGAGGGCCAGGTGGACTATTTTAAAGCATGGCTGTTGTTGTTCCTCTGCCATTATTGCTGGTGATCTGCAGACCGACAATGTTTCTATCCCAACCAGCGTAAGTTTATTTGTAATGCAGCCACATATGTGTGTATATATTTTTTTATACTTCGGCTAAATGGGAGCGATAATGTTTTAAGAATGCTAGTGTTGTAGCGGTCTGGGACATTGTTTATGAGTGGGTATTTGGAGGTGATTTTTTATTTAGTCACAAGGGACTGTAAAGTTTTGCTTACTGCGCTGCACGTCGTTGCTCCTTCATTGTTAGTATTTTTGTTTCGATGTAGAAATGGTTGCTGTGTTTGTGATCTGCCTACAAGCTACCATGATGTTCGCTGTTTTTGTACTACGCTTACTGATGTTTGTGAAGGAAGAACTGGCATAGTCCTTGACGAATCTAATGTATTGTTTGTATACTACTGTAGCAAAGCTCCTGCTGAGCTTTGTCCCATCACTCATATTTTCCCAGGTCAGGACTACCATTTATCATATCACCATAAAAGGCAATGTGTTGCCATAAAAAGGTATTTACGCCTACCCAAAAATGACTCGACACATCAGCACGGGTTGACTTATGGTTAATACAGCAAACTTCATGAAAGCATGCAAGTTTTCCCACCGAATAACTTGATCGAAGGCTCTGGAAAATTTGACTTACGGATATAAAAGGTTGGTGAGTTCATCTCAGACAAGAGTCATTTAGCATTCAACAAGAAACTGTGTTGCTTTGATTAGTGATTTGGTCTCTCACTCCCTTTCATTTTTTTTGCTTAATAAACTTGTTAAATTTGTGTGCTGTGTAACTGACCTGTTAGAAATGTGGACACCCATTACAATCCATAACCACTGGTCTAACAAATATTCTTCCTAGATGTGATCTCGACGACATGTGTTTGCACCATGTCCACACCTGCACGTCCGGAAAATCTAGTAATTATAGGCCAAACAATAGGAAACTTCTGAACAGGTTTCGAGGCTTTTGCACCCCACTTCGTATGCGCTAACCTCACGTAATTCCAATATGTTTCTACCATGCAATGCCAATCACCCCCATTGATATTAAAGTCTGAAACGTCCTCTAGAAAGTTTCTAGACGTCTGAAGAAATCAAGCCGTACTATCTCTGTTGGGGTATAGACGGTCACAAGCCTGGCGGTAACATCTTTGCCATTCGTATCCAGGACCAGTAACCTAATGTCGAGGTCGAGGTCCAGATTGTCCATACTTCGAGATTTAAAGATTTTCGGAATAACATTGCCATCATACCATCAGGCTGCGCATTTCAAGAAATACGAGTTGTACTCGTATTTCTTGAAAATGGGCGCCAATACCCGTGCTCCAAAGCTGCAGGGCTCGCTGATGACAATACATTATAGACCTAGGAACCTGAAACTATTTAGGAAGAGACCTTGCTTCCAAGATGACACCAAACCGGCCGCATTTATGCACCCGATTCTAAGGACAGCTATATTGGTCAGAGAGAAGAAAATGGAATGCGAGTGGTCATTCACATTGGTCCTCGAGAAGGACATTTGATTCAGTGTCCACATTGGTTAAGAGGTAAAGATGTTTGGAAAAATCTTTCCAACACCGAAGGGAAATCTCCATTTAACTCTGTCCGTATCTCTGTAAAACTGTATAAAGAGTTTATCTTTCAGAGTTTTAGGAAGGAACTCTTCAAAGTTTTCCCCATTGATGGGAGTCAGACAAAAATTGCTTGCCCTTCCTGGCGTAAGGAAAGCGACAAGAGACTCAAACGATATCCTGCAATTGTTCCATAACAGTCCACTAGTCAGCAACGCTCAAACTGTACGAATGCATGCGGAATAGCTTCGTCTCTCTCTCTCTCTCTCTCTCTCTCTCTCTCTCTCTCTCTCTCTCTCTCTCTCTCTCTCTCTCTCTCTCTCTCTCTCTCTCCCTTTGCGCATCTCGGACAGACCAAACTGACGGCACTTCCACCCTTGTAATCCCTGGTAGCACTAGTATGCCAGGAAATTTTGCAAATTATCCATGGGTCTTGGAGCGAAGGTTTGCCGGAACAGATCCACCAGATGATTCCTATCGACACCTAGAGTTTCTCCGAGAACGATTTCACTCTTCCCCATCTCTACATCTCTAAAGAATACTAATGAGGAATATCACCTCTCAGCTCGCCGCCTTAATAACTATAATAATCTGTTCTACTCTAGGCACAAGGCCTAAAATTTCGTGGGAGGAGGCTAAGTCAATTACATCGATCCCAGTGTTTTACTGGTACTTAATTTATCAACCCCAGAAAGGATGAAAAGTTTAATAACTATAATAATGATAATGATAATAGTTCTTTCTAATTTTGGCACAAAGCCAACAATATTGATGGAAGTAGTGGGGGACATGTCAATTACATCAAGCCCCCCCCAATAGAGCCAAGAAAAAGACTTTTCTCAGGTTTAAATGTGACTTTGTTTTCGGTATCTACATTCCAAAGGTGGAACTTTGTATCATTGTTAGAAACCAGTTCCATCTTCAAAGGAAGAATTCAAATAATGTAAAACAGAAAAGAATATATATACATATACATTGCAATATGTTATAAAAACAAGAGCGTATAAATAGTTACGTACAATTGAGGGGAGGGGCATTCATATATTGAGAAGTAGTGATTTAAAAAAATGGCACATACTAATTAAATGAACACGCATACACACACATATATAAGCACAATTATATTACGATATAATAAAAACAAAACAAATATAAACGTTCCACGCACAGGTAAGAAATTGTGAGGTGAGTTAGATCAGAAATACCCTGTCTCCACCCACTATTCCACGTAATGGAACCTGGTTTTGCTCAAGACAACTGCAATTATTTTTTACGTTGGATGATTCAATCAGGATCCCCACACTTGAGAAAGAATTGCTTTTATGTTGTATAAGAAAAAACAAAACTCTCCGCTAGCAATAAAAAAACAAAAATGCGTTTTGCATGAAAAGCCAATATGAGAGTTTCTCTCATAACAACTATCACCGTATAGTTTGTTTTAACAGAATATCCAAGTTTAAGCGGGGATAAATATTACTTCTCCATAAAATAGCTATTTTGTTAGGGCTAATCCTTTGGTTACTATATTTCAGTCGAAATATGCATTCTTTGTTTCAATTAATCTTGAAAACAATGAGGGATCTAGGAAAATAACTTTGTTATAATTGAAATGGAGTTTGGAACATAATGTGAAATTTTGATGGAAGGTTTTAACTTATATCACTTTAAACCAGGATATTTGTATGGCAGAATTGGAGGATTGCTTGCTTTCTTCGTTTGACAATATATGATGTTGTTTTCTTGCTGTTGTCGCAAGCAGCCCCGACCAAACTGAAGTTTCAAACTATTTTTTCCCCGTGTACAACGCACTGGTTTCTATTGAGAGATCAATTAAATTTGTTCGTTTATATTTTGGGTAGATATGTTCTTCGTCGTGGTCGTCCTCCTCTTCCTCCTTTTGTTACTATATATTTTTTCTTATTGGTTTAGGCGTGGGTTGCTAAGTAGGT
>NC_068994.1:21766788-21768136 GCF_001194135.2 Octopus bimaculoides
CTACTACTACTACTACTACTACTACTACTACTACTACTACTACTACTACTACTAGTAGTGACAGGGGAAGTCGATGAAATAGTACTGTTGTTTCATTGATGGAGAAACCGTTCTGAGTTCAATGTAAACAAAAGCAAATAGTAAATTTGAAAAGACTAACGATCTCCTGTCTTCCATTCCTCCTCCCACAATGGAATATACATGCAATACACCCCCACAAAAACTATTGTCATTCAAGAAGGTGAACGTCGTACCTGTCGTTGGAGTTCTGGGAAGTTAAGTACAAAGCTCACAAACTGGATCGAAAAGATAGGAGTGAATGTGAAGATAGAGCGTCTACAGGAAATAGCGTTACTTGGAACCATACGAATCCTCCACAAAGTTCTCGAAATCTTAACGAACATTATTAACTTAGCTTACTAGCTTTGGGCAGCTGACACTTTGTTACAGCCTCTTGTGAAAGTGCTGTGTTTAACAAGAAAAATAAGTTTCAAATTTTGGCACAAAGCCAGCATTTTCGGGGGATGGAGTAAGTCTATTACATCGACCCAGTGATCAATTGCTACTTATTTTATCGACTCTGAAAGGCTAAAAGGCAAAGTCAATCACGGCGGAATTTGAACTCAGAACGTAAAGAAGGACGAAATGCTGCTAAGCATTTTGCTCGGCGTGCTAACGATTCTGCCATCTCGACGCCTTAATAACTATAATAATGATGATAATAGTTTTTTCTAATTTTGGCACAGCAATATTGATGGAAGCAGAGGCATGTTGATTACATCGAACCCCCCACTACGTACAGACAAGAAAAAATCTTAACGTTGACTGTGAAGTGAAGATTGTGGAACAGAATGTAAGACAATATCATATGTAACTTCAGAATCTGTGGAGATGTGGAAGGAAAAATTAATCACATTGTCTCTGGCTCCTATTGGCCAGGAAATTATATAAATACAATGAAATAGCAACAGAAAAGAAGTGGCGTGGCAATACAACCAATACTGTGGGTTATGCCAAGTCACGCTAGACATGTTAATCAGCCAGATATCGTTGTCATGGACCTCCTAATCTACATATCAGTCCCAACAAATGATATCTCTAAAAGAGATGGAGAAATTATCCAGTTGGGAACAAGGGCCCGGGAACAGGGGGTGCAGATGGTGCTCTTACACCCCCTAAAATTTTTAGGGGTTGCAAAATCAAAATTTTCACCCCCTACATACTTTGTCAGGTTTAGAAAATAGTGTCTAAAAAGTGATCTGTAAAAAGTTGCTTGAAGTTAGGTTCTCAAAATAAGAACAAAAGGACAAAAATATATAAATAAAAAGTCCGAAATGTTTACTAATGA
>NC_068994.1:21771224-21772177 GCF_001194135.2 Octopus bimaculoides
AATGTGTAGTCTGTTTTGAGACTACAGATAGTTATAAATAAGTAATTTCTATGATATAGCCAGAGAGGAGAGAATTATCGCCAGAGATGTTTGACGCCATGCTTTGTGTTTATCCTGCGTATATCACCATGTACAAGCTGCACTGGAAACCAATATATTTTTGTTAACAGAATTATTCATGTTGAATCAGTTCGCTGTATCGTCGATTGGGGGAGAAATAAATGTGGTGGCCAATTTTAATCAGATTTTTCGTATTCCTTGATGCTCCTTATCATGACTTTTTTTTTAAACAAGAAAATTATAATATTACCAGGTCCGTAGCCACATTTCCCTTTTCACCAGCTAAAAAGGAAGAATGAACATGCATCTAAACATACATACACATATCTAATGTCTATATATATATTGTAAGTCCCTTGATTTTGCTAGTTTTTGACAACCATTGTTGCTTATGCTGTGGTCTGTCCTAAATCACTTTCCATACCAAGCAAACTTAGTAGGGTCGCCAGTCTAGTCGCCAACAAACATCATGCATCAGTTTACAAGGTACCAGTAGCGCTCCCAAACGAACTATTTAAACATAATTCAAATGTACAGAAAATAAGACAGAGACAAGGAAGGCAACAATATTTACCTTAGAAAGTATATCAAAGAAAAGAGATTGATTGAAATTGCGATCAAATAGGTGCATTTTTATATTACTGAGAAACATAGTGGTTTCATGTTCCTCATTTTGAATAGTATAAGTACCAGAGGTTCCTGCCTTACTGCATAAGGGTTGATACAACTGTAAGTAAGAAACTTCGGACAATTTAAATGAACTGAAGTTTATGGACAAAAGTAACTTCAAGAAAGCCCACAACCAAGTTTGCGTGCGCGCGTCTGTGTATGTGCGCGCGCGCACGTTTGACAGTGAGAGAGAGAGAGAGAGTGTGTGTGTGTGTGTGTGTGTG
>NC_068994.1:21772290-21773719 GCF_001194135.2 Octopus bimaculoides
AGAGAGAGAGAGAGAGAGAAACAGCATATGAACAACATTTTTAGTCCCAAACATATTGTACACATAACCAAAGCCGTATTGTCAAATTGCATTTGCAGCTATAGTGAATATATGAAAATTATCGAACAGTTAATGAAGCAACTACTTTACTTTATTAGAGACTAGATTAAAAGCCGCACTTTGTGCCGACTTTTGAGATAGCTCCTGCGGAGGACTAGCTTGGCCTGCAGTACAAAACTAAGAAGAGACAAATAACATAATCATATATCTATAATGATTATATGCCCCGCTTGTGTTTGATAAGACGTTAAGGATGGATGAGGAATAATTCTCTAATGCAATCATTCTATTGTTCCAGTCCCAAGTTGAACTCTAATTATCGATCTTATTTGTTCTAAAGTTCTTATCTGGACGTAAAATTAATGAAGCGAATGTCATTTATCTCCCATTTTATCTCTGACGTCATCTGACAAACGGCTAAGAAGATGGCGTAAATTTGCAAAGCTTTACCTGGTAGAAGTAACAACCCAAATGCTTTTGAATCAGATCTCAATACTGGATGTTCAAAAACCGACTGACGGGCAGATTTTCAATTCTGGGATCATTCTCATTCCAAAAAAGTATAATATGTCTAAGTAGAACAAATGTAGACTGAAATAGAAAGGAGTCAGACAAACAGAATTTTGCCTTCATTATAATCAAAATAACATGAAAATATTATCAAACGTTTTAATAACAGCAAACGTGTTCTATTTAAACACCGATTTATAACCCTAATCTCTACATCTGCCTGTGGACTATGTTGAATAACCATTATTCATGTTTATAAGACGCTGAGCGGCAGATTCGTTAGCACGCCGGCAACATTTCGTCCACGTTTGCAATCTGAGTTCAAATTCCACCGCGATCGACGGCTCCCTTGATCCTTTTGTTGCTGATGATATAAGTACCAGTCTAACCTAGGGGTGAATTTTCTCTTCAGTATCTCGTGTGGATTCCTCTTGATTATATAATTTGTCCAACTGGAGGTCCATAAATTGGCAACTAGTTCTGCTAGAAATAGCAGTCATATCTAGCTCACTACATAAATGAATTAACACAAAATACATGTAAAGATAATAGCGAAAAAAGTTTTAGTATCAACTACCTTAGAAAGGATATTAAAGAAAAGAGATCGGTTGAATTTACAATCAAAGGGATGAGTTCTTATCTTACTGGGACAGAAAGTGGTTTCATGTCACTCATTTTGAATAATTTAAACACCAAAGGTACATGCCTCAGTGTTTAAGGGTTCATACGAGTGGAAGAAAGGAAGAAACATCAGCCAATGTAGATGAACTGAAGTTTATGGAGAAAAGTACCTTCAAGAAAGCTCAGAAGCAAGTTTGCGTGTTTGTGTTTGTATGTGTGTGTGTATGTGTGTATGCGT
>NC_068994.1:21773819-21775781 GCF_001194135.2 Octopus bimaculoides
CTTGGGGCCGTTACTGTTTATAATAGCCCTCTTAGACATGCCCATGGTCATTCGGACAGCCACTATTACTAGCTACTCCGATGATACAAAATTATCACAGGCAATAAAAAAATCCAGATGACGTCGCAAGCCTACAGCGGGACCTCAATGCAATGTACAAGTGGGCTGAAGTAAATAACATGCAGTATAATACTGGGAAATTTCAAGCACTGCGCTATCGACTCACGAATGCACAGCAGCCTGCATACATAGGACCTGAAGGCATTGCAGTCCCAGTGTTAGAGGCAGTGAAAGACTTATAGATCAGCATGTGCAATGATGCATCATTTCATATGCACATTACCAAGATGGCAGCGAAGTGTAGACAACTAGCAGGATGGATACTCAGGTCCTTCAAGACAAAAGACCTAGAAGTTATGTTGATCTTGTGGCGGACTCTTGTTCTCAGGTCCTGGGACTATTGCTCTCAGCTATGGTCACCACATAGTGCCAAATTAATAGCGGAGCTTGAAGCAGTCCAACATCACTATACTAAAAAGATTGAAACAGAGCCACGGATGAGCTACAGGAAGAGGCTCCTTGGAGTGAAGGCGCGACAGATATGTAATAATCTATATATGGAAAACTCTAGACAGGCTAGTACCAAATTTTGGCATTGAATGTTATACAAATGCCAGAACTGGACGCCACTGTATTGTACTAAAGGTAACATCCACCCCATCTAAATTGAGGACCAGCTACTGCAATAGCCTAGGGTTCAAAGGCCTACAGCTCTTCAATGACCTGCTGCAAAAATTAAGAAATCTACACAATGTGGACGTGAATGTCTTCAGAAAGGAACTAGACATCCTCTTCCCCAAAATATCGGATGAACCAACGGCTCGGCATGAGATACAGACGAGGGCAGCGGAATCAAACTCCCTCATACACTAAATGGACAAAGAGCTGGAACGAAGGCACATACAGGAGTAGTGATGTGAACCCCTCCCCCGCTAGAGGAAATCACCAAAACCATGGTGCTCCAGCATGACCGCAGCTGCACGGCTGAAACGAATCTATATCTATAAAATTCACTCTGTGTGTGTGTGTGTGTGTGTGTGTGTGTGTGTGTGTGTGTGTATGTGTGTGTGTGTGTCCCCTCTATGCACGGCCAAACTGCTCGATTAATCTGTACCAAATTTGGCATGAAGGTTTTTCATTACTCGGGGAAGGTTCTA
The DNA here is from genome assembly GCF_001194135.2 of Octopus bimaculoides. Taxonomy (NCBI): domain Eukaryota; kingdom Metazoa; phylum Mollusca; class Cephalopoda; order Octopoda; family Octopodidae; genus Octopus; species Octopus bimaculoides. The sequence continues at coordinate 21,775,037 of NC_068994.1, forward strand.
ATGGGGGTCAAATTTTGGCCTTTGCCCATATAGGGGGTTACAGCCCCTCCCCCCACCCATACGACACTTCCAATTTTTCTTTTTCAGCAGATTCCTATGTTTTCGATGACGGAGATTCCGAATATGCAAAAAACCATGTTTTCAAAATTTTAAGTTTCTTCTTCCCAACAAATTAAAGAATCTTAATGTGGTATAATATTGTTTCACTCTTATTTTTTCACTTTTCTTTCTAATGTGATAACACTAAGATCATCTTATTTTTATTGTATTTGAAATAAATGAATAATTTATATCCTAATGTGAAGAACATTACGTATCGGCAACTCTCCGTCTTTACGGCCACAACAGCAGAATAGTGTGGAAGTGTATGTATGTTGACTGACATAACGAACGGCTGGAGGTGAAACTCTTGACAAAAAGCAATAAGGCGGCAGGTTCAAGGTATATAAAAATACTTGGGAGCAGTCTGCTCTAGACAGAGAAAGATGGCGATCAACTGTTCACAAGGGTGCCAACACATGCGAAACCAATAGGATCGCTGCTGCAGAAGATCGCAGACTAGCCAGGAAGAACAGAGCTAACAACCCTGTAGCAGGTGCTACCATTCCCTGTCCACACTGTCAAAGACTCTTTCGGGCGCAGATTGGCTTCACTAGCCATCTGCGGACTCACAAAAAAAAAAAAAAGCAAGTTCCACTTATGTTCCAACAGCTGTAGTGTTATCACTAAAAAGATATGATGCTTC
>NC_068994.1:21776907-21778658 GCF_001194135.2 Octopus bimaculoides
TCATGCTCATGGCCAAATCAGTGAATGGTTGCTGAAAGCTATGCCCACGTAAAACCGTATTTAACTTATTTGCAGAATACTTCAGACTTATCGTCCGTTGAATTTACTTTGTTGACATTCTTCATCGACAGAATTTTTATACCTTTCAACCTTTCAATCAAGTCCACCTTTCTTCCAGTAACATACTGTCCATATAATCTTAAATATTTCTTTAACTCAGGCACAGTAAGTACTTCGATAGCTGAATCATCGAGCTGCTTTATATCCATGATAAGACGCAAAACAATAACAATGGCGTGGATAGTCTGCGGAAGTTTAATTGTCTACATGGAGCGCCGCCTAGCCAAGGGAGATAACCTACTTATAGGAAAGCCCTATAGCTCTAACCAAATATTTTAGAATATTTAAACATAACCCTTGAGCTTCTATGTATGTATGTATGTATGCATGCATGTATGTATGTATGTATGTATGTATGTATGTATGTATGTATGTATGCATGTATGTATGTATGTATGTATGTATGTATGTATGTATGTATGTATGCATGCATGTATGTATGTATGTATGTATGTATGTATGTATGTATGTATGCATGCATGTATGTATGTATGTATGTATGCATGCATGCATGTATGTATGTATGTATGTATGTATGTATGTGTGTATGTGTATATATAATATTAAAACATACGCTCACATATACACTCACAAACGCTAACTCAAATGTGTACACTCCAGAATGCACGAACATATATATGCTCTTCTGAACATTTGCATGTATGCTTCTGTAAGTGTCAGTATGAGAACGAGTGTCTGCAGATAGGCATGTATTCTATGTTTGTCTCGGCTTTCCAGAGTAATTTTAATGTGTGAGCTTTAACGTGTTTGTTAGTGTGTGTGTGTGTGTGTGTGTGTGTGTGTGTGTGTGTGTGTGTGTGTGTGTGTGTGTGTGTGTGTGTGTGTGTATACATGTATGTTAGTATCTGTGTATGTAAAAGCGCGCACACTACTACAGACAGAGATGTGCGCGTGTGTTCATGTGTAGGTATGATGAGCCAGTCTTTTACATATGATTACAAGCGCAAAACAAGTTGACATTCCTTGAAGATGAAAGCTCGCTGCATTAATTTGGACAGTTCTTCAGCATTCAGTTAACGACTGCAGTTTCCATCGTGGTGGACGTCACAAAAAATGATCAAAGAAACTTCAGCTGCTGTCATCACCCGATCACTAGGTTATCAAACTATTTCCAAACCATTGTCTCACCACCACCACCACCACCACCACAGCAACAACAACAACAACAACAACAACAAAAACAACAACAACAACAACAACAACAACAACAACACACCACACCACCACCACCACCACCACAACAACAACAACAGTAATAATAACAATCCTGTTCGTTACAACAGCTCCTACAACCAAAACACCCCCATAAAACCATCAGGACAATCTTTGCAGCCCCCCATGACATAACATCAGCAAACACTAAACTCCCATAATCAAAACATTAGCATTGTTACTAATCATCATCACTAGCAATCCTTATCTTTGCCATCACTCTCCATATATTACAATATTACTTTATCACTAAATATTTACATTTAGCCTCAACGATATTAATCGTATACATGTTTGTTGCTGCTGCTGCTGCTTCTTCTTCTTCTTCTTCTTCTTCTTCTTCTTCTTCTTCTTCTTCTTCTTCTTCTTCTTCTTCTTCTTCTTCTTCTTCTTCTTCT
>NC_068994.1:21779201-21781550 GCF_001194135.2 Octopus bimaculoides
AGATTAAGTGAATACTCTGCGAAAGTCTTATCTGAAACCAATAGCATCAATAAGGACATTTTTCTGAGATTTGAAAGAAAAGGCTAGTCAGAGATCTAAGATTCATTTCAAATTTTGGCACGAGGTTATCAATTGCGGGTAAGGGTGGGTGGGTAAATCGATTACATTGATCCCAGTACTCAACTGGTACTTATTGTATCAACCCCGAAAAGATGAAAGCAAAGTTGACCACAGAAGAATTTGAACTCAGAACGTGAAGACGGACGAAATGCCGCTAAGCATTTCGCCCGGCGTACTAACGATTCTGCCAGTTCGCCACCTTAGACAGATCTAACATTAAAAAGACTTCATCATTGAATCATATACAAAGAATGAAGAACAGCCAATAAAGACAGTCTGGCATAAAAGAAGAGTATTGATATGTCAGCAAAAGAGATGCCAACAAATTGTCATATCGTGTTATCTATAAATACCTGCAAGGTTCCATACCATCTCCATGTGAGTCATGATACTACTTCAAAATTGTGGGAGAAGAAGATTGCCCGGAAAAAGTACGAAAATTGCCAGGAAAAAGTACGAAAATTGCCAGGAAAAACACACGAAGACTGGTTGCAGGAACAATACACACAGAATGCATTCACCATGAAGTATACAAGAAGATTATTTCAATAGAAAATATCAATACTGCTCAAGTAAAATAAGTTGGAGCAAGGAAGAAAGGTTATCCACAGTTGTAAAGACCAGAACTCTTTCTCTTTCTCTCCAAGAGTTAGAGAGAAGGAGAGTCAATGAGAGAGAGAGAGAGAGAGAGAGAGGGGGGGAAGAGAGATAGATAGATCATATAACTTAACCATGGTTGCTAATGAAAAAAGAGAACCAAGGTAAAATCGGAGAGAAGGGAGCGACCGCAGTTTAACTTTTCGTTATACAGCTAAAGTAGTCTCTAATTAACTAAAACAGCGCTAGTGACAAACGGTGTTACTAAAACATCAACTGCTAAACAAGTCGCTACATTTCGAAATGTGGAAATAATAGTGCTTTTCCGAAAGGCCTAATAGAAACTGACATCCACCATCTCCAATCGATTAAAGATGTATCGATCATTTGCAAAATATTTCAGCAATATCCCATTTGACTCCGGAAGAGAGTCAAAAAGTGTATGTGTGCGAGCATACAGTGGGCATGAATACATAACACACATACAAAATTGAAAAACTTAGCTACACCATTGCCATCTACGAGATAATGTTTTCTGAACAATACTTTACCTTGAGATATGATGTGATAGCCAGAGCAATCTGAAATAAAATACCAAATAAAAACATGACAATAAACACAAACACACTGAAGTGGACAGATCACGAGAATATGGGTGTAACTTAGAAATATGGTAGGGGTGACAACTTCGAATATATTCCAGTCTTATTGAACCTCATCTGTAAAGCATAACCAGCACAAATCTACCTAATCATTTAAAGAAGGTTTAATCAGTGAATTTTTATCACACTAGAGCAGCGTTTCTCAACTGGGATTTCCCAGAACCATAGGGTTCCACAAAATGTTATTAGGGTTCCGTGAGAAAGAGTGAGATAAGGTAATGCTAATTTCATGATCGTAATATATTATTTATACATATATATATGGCGGCGTACGTACAACTTGTATCTTTTATGTAAGTATACATTTTACTAAATCTTGAACGACTCTATTTCTGTCTATCAGCCCCTTCACCCTTATTCGTTCATTCCACTGTTCGTTCTTTCCATTTCCCCCTCGCTCATATTTCCTTGCCTTCTCTTCTTTCCCTCCACTTTTCACTTCACTGTGTCCCTGTCATTTTTCTCGCTCCTCCCTAATTCTTTTGACCCTTAGCCTCTACCTCTCTCTCTTCTCTTCCCACGTGACCGGTGTTCGGCCATGCGTGATCTTTCTTTCTTGGCCGGCCGTTGTACGTGTAACATCGTTATTCCTCCCCGTGCCTCTGAAATCTTGTATTCCTGTCATACTTATTTCCACAACGCCAGCTTAATTTAATTCGTTCTTAGTCGAAAGACATCTGTTATGTCCTGTTTTATTATTTTTATTGTATTTGTGTTCCATTGTTCGTTTTTTTTTTCTGTCCTTGTTTTTGTATACATTTGCTGCTTTCTTCCAAGGAATCTAATGCTCTTAGCTTAGTTTTTCCTTGGGGCTGGCCAGATTGGAGCAATATCGAGAATAACCAGCCGAAATTGCAAGGATAATCTGGATCTCGACTGAAGAGAGAAAACCCTGAATTGACCTGTCCGTGTTTTCTGTGTATCGTCTATCTGGATGTTTTGTGTTCTTGTCCCATTCTGTATTATTTAT
>NC_068994.1:21782067-21783484 GCF_001194135.2 Octopus bimaculoides
ATATATATATATATATATATATATATATATATATATACATACATACATACATGTATACATACATACATGCATTATGACATTTACCACGTGAACTACGATGAAAAAAATGAGAAAGATATGGAATATAATTTTTTGTGCAGGGGTTCCTTGAGACATGTATTTTATTTTACGCAAGGGTAAAAAGGTTGAGAAACACTGCTCTACAGTTATAAACAATTTTAACCGTTCTAACATCAGGCAGATTTCTGTCCATCATGCTTCGCTGAGGAGGTTCAATAACACCATAACATGTCCCCAGTTGTCACCATAGTTACTAAAGAGGAGATTCACTACCACTCTATTGCATATCATTTTTGGTCAGTTGAAAGTTTTAGAGGTCTTCCTTTCCTGGGAGAATAATGTTTTTTTTTATATTTACGTTAATGAATGTTCGTTGCATTACACTTTGTAATTTCAATTGATTAAGAGTAATGGTTGTCTGCACTAATTACATATATATAGATATGTATGTGTGTGTGTGTGTGATCCAATACAGGGAAACAAGCTCCTCTTACAAGGATGGAAACATCCAAGTTTCACTGCTTTAACTGCTTTAATACCCAATATAGTAGAAAAAATTTCTACAGTACAAATTGGTATATGTACAATATACAAAATAGTAAAAGGAAAACGGAGAGTTCAAACTGACATATGATAATTTGTTAACATAATATTAATAATCCCTACAATTATTTAGATTCAAACTCAAAACCAATAACAAATTTATAAAATTCATATTTTGGAAACATTTTCAATAAAAATCTCATCAGGGTAAATCAGGATAAAAAGTTACATATTAGAAGTTTGAGATCCTTAAACAAACTGAATTAATATATGTTTCTGTATGTAAGTGTGAGCGTCAATAACTTTTTAAAAAATTTGAAAAAAAAACCAAACTTACATAACGGTTATAAATATGTATATCAAATATGTATGAGTATTTAAGAATATTAATTTAAGTATGTTTCTGCACGTTAGTATTCTAAAACAGAAGCAATTCGTTATGAATCTATAGCGAAACAGTAAATATTTACTTACACTTCGATACAGTTAAGAAAAAAATTCATTATTTACATTATTTGCCCTCATCTTGTTTGTTGTTAACACAACGTTTCGGTTGATATACCCTCCAGCCTTGTGCGTCGGTAGCCAGCCGGAAAAGATGTTTTCTTGGGGCTAAAAAGGGTAGTAATATCGTCCTAATCAGGATTGCCAAATTACGTTGGCAAATAGATTTTACTCTGTTACTACTTATTTTTCAGAGATTTAAAACTAATGGTTTTTCTCTTTACGAGTTCAGTAACTGTGTGTCACTTTAAAAGTATATATCTCGAACAAGACTTAGTGCTGCCATCTTTCTCTCTCTCTCTCTCTCTCT
>NC_068994.1:21783557-21787856 GCF_001194135.2 Octopus bimaculoides
TATATATATATATACACATATATATATGTGTGTGTGTGTGTGTGTGTGTGTGTGTGTATGTATTTGTACAAACACATATATAGTCTTGGTGTTTGGCTCGTGATTTTCCCATTGTTAGGCAACGCTGAGAATTCGAAGTCAAAAATAGTAAAAAAAAATTTGGCAACAAAATGACAATATATTGAAAATTATTGACTAAACATAGAGCTTGAACGAAATTTCGTTGTGATCTCTTGAGCTGTCAGTATTCTGGCAATTGTCCAACGTTCTCTTAACAATGATGTCACCATTGCCAAACTTGATATGCAAATAGAAGCTAAAACGAAAGAATGAGAATATAAAGAGATAACGTTTTTCTTGATTGCTTGTCATAGTGGTCTCAAGGAATAAGATGAAACAGAAATTATTAATAAGTGTCCAATTTGTGTTTTTGCGCCAGTTTCCTGTTTATTATTTCGCTTACCCATTTCTACATCTTCTAGTCCAAATGAAACTTATTTTCAAACTCTGTCAGTAGTATTGTCACAATGCATACACATACGTGAGCACATGCACATATAATTATATTTTAACAGTAATAGCTTACATAATTTTCTTAATTTTTGAGAATGAGTGTACACAAAAAAACTATCAATAATATGAAAAATTGTACGAAATGTCCACTAATAATCTAAGAGGCTCTAAGATAAGTGCTTGTGATAAGTACTACCAAGTCTTGTGGACTTTATGATTGTTGACGACTAAACGAAATAGAGACCGTATTACAATCACAAACACGTCTCGTTCCTTACAGTGGGCATTGAGTCAGAACATTTTATAAGCAACGACAATCTTAGAATACATTTTGTGTGTTGCCAGTAATCTCATTTTATGTATATATGATCTTTTTTTTTCCTTTGAAATCATCGCACAAAAAAGTTTATTTTCAAACTAACAATCAAAGACCCACTATTGGATTTTAGGCAACAAAGCGAATTCTGTTAAAAAAAGTTTTAAATATTTTCAATACCTAAAGTTTCGAGATTATATAAACAATTAGTAGCATAACCAATGATTAGGCACTTAAATTTATATTAACGAGAAGAGGGAAGAAGTTTTTAAACATTTGTTCATCAATTATTCCTTTTCCATTTTTTTTTAGTGAAATGTTCCTAAACACTGAGTAGTTGAACTCACAATAATACATTTTTATTTTCTACACCCATAACAACCACCACCAAAAGAAAGAAAGGAAAACGTGTTGTTTTGGCATTTAGTAGAGATTTTGATTGGAATATTTTACCAGTATAGTCTCTATTGGAAGGTAAGAAGGTACTGAAAGTCAGAAATATTTGTTGTATTATTCCGGCAAGATTATCCTTTCTGACGACGTTGTATGTTATTCTAGCAATAGCATTCTGCTACTTAGGAAGGTGATATCTCGATGACATGTAATAGCTAGCTGCTGATCCCTTACTGAGATATCTTCGTTCATATCTTTTGCTCTTGCATCACAAAAGTATCACATTCGAAATGTATAGTGACGTAACAACCAAGATTTCAAAATTTACCACTCATTTGGTTGATATTGATATCATTCTCGAATTTTATGGAAAGATACCCAGGCAAGGTCTGTTATTGCTATGGAGAGTGTTTCCATTTCAGTAGTAGTAGTAGTAGTAGTAGTAGTAGTAGTAGTCTTTGTTTTCGTTGTTAATTAACTCGGGAGTCAATCTTAATCCAGCAGACCATTCCTTTATACTCTCTTTTATTTGTTTCAGACCTTTAATTGAAGCCATACGAGGCACCACCATTTAAAGGTGATATTTACAGCACCTATGTTTCCGGTCAGTTACCTCTAAGTACTAAGTAGGTGCAACATTGCTTAGTCGGATGAGAATCTACACTTTTAACATATGGTCGCAAGCAAAGGCATTCCAGTTGTGACTGTCTAATCTTTTTAGGGATGTGAAAGACCATATTATTTAATGTACCCCTTGAGAATTAAGGGTAATTTGGTTACTGTTTCTACCACGTCAATCCACAACACCAAATCTTCCTTTTTGGTGTCTTTCTACTCAAGTTCTTTCATGAGGTAAGTTTCATGAGGCAAGTTTGTTGCAGAAAGCAAGTGGTGCAAACATATTTCTTAGACTTTGAAAATGTTGGGCATATTCTGAGATAAGTTGTACATACTAAGAGATACATGGGCAAAGCATTCAGGTGTTTACGTCATTCGAGAAAAATTATCAGAGAAAACTTCTCTTGAAAGAGCTAGGAAAACTAAGTATACAATTTATCTTTATTTATTTATTTATTTATTTTTTTTTTTTTTATTACTTATTTTAGTCATTAGACTCTGGCCGTGCTGGAGAACCACCTTAGAGAATATTTAGTCAAATAAATCGACCCCAATATTTATTCATTTAAAAAAAAAGTCTGGAACTTATTCTATCGAATACTTTTGCCGAGCCGCTAGGTTAAGGAGACACAAACACATTAGCACCGGTTGTCAAGCGGTGATGGGGGACAAACACACACATGCGCGCGCACACACATACACATACGACGTACTTCTTTCAGTTTCCATCTACCAAATCCACTCACAAAACTTTGGTTGGCCCGAGGTTATCATAGAAGACACTTGCCCAAGGTGTCACATAGTGGGACTGACCCAGAACCATGTGGTTGGGAAGCAAGCTTGTTGCTATACAACCATCATGGGTATGCCAATAAAATGTGGGGATTAAAAATTGAAACAGTCCTGTTGGTAATCGACGGTTGGACTAAGGGTTCGACGCATTTCATTGAACTTTTTGTACCTTATTCGTGCAATTATCAAAATGGCTATTGTACTGTTTTGCTGGAATTTTTGCCAATGGTAGGTGAAACATCAGTCACTGCTTCTGATTATGTCGAACTTATAGAGTATGTGTTAAGTGTCTATAATAAAAATTTAGAAAATGTTGTTGCTATTACCGGAGATAACACTGAAGTGAACAAATCTATAGCGAATTTGTGTAGAATAACATTGATTGGATGTCAATCTAGCTGTTTCTGCTCATCACGACAAGCAGGTAGTTCTGCTTGATAAAATTAATATGTTGATGGGCAAGCTAAAATCATTAAAACTTGCGGGTAAACTTCGGGAAAAAATGCTTTTGTAACCTATACAAAGAAATAAAATCCGTTTGGTAGATTCTTTTCAAAGCGATCCAAAGCTGTCTGATTATCTGTTGACTCCATGCAATCATAATGATTTGCAGACTCTAAAAGACAATTTAGGAAAGTTACGCTCTATAACAGTTGCCTTGCAAAGAACAGAATTAGATTTGAGAGATGCTCGAATTCTTTTTGACAAGATTTTCGCATTGTATCCTTACAAGGAATTTTAAAAATATTTGCTTTCGTCGGCAACCATTATGCACAGCCCGAATTTTGAAAGCTGAGTTGTGAAAATTTTACAACATGCAGAAGCAGAGCTAACTGCGTATGAAGTGGCTGCTCTACTCAGCTGAAAGTGGTGACAGACACATCACAACAGTCTGATTTACCAGTAGAAGATGATGATTTTGCTTCAATTTGCTTGAAAAAACACAAAAAAGATAAAAATTCATCTCAGCAATATCTGAACTGTAGATTTTTGTTACCAACGTCCAACAACTTGGAACGTTTCTTCAGCTCAGCGGGTTACACTTTAATGATTTTCGGCAACGCTTAACACCAATGAATTTAAAAATATAATTATTTCTAAAAGTCAATCGTACTTTCTGGGATGAAGAACTAGTTTCAGAAATCTGCAATCGTTCATGACCTTTTGCTATATTAGAACATTTTATTTGTGCTATCCGTTTGAGAAATTCTTTCAATTAAAGACTTACAATTTATTTGTTTTTCAACTTCTATACAATGTAGAGTATAAATGTTGTTTGTTCCTTATTCTAAATCAATAAAACTGAACTTTGAACGTTTTCTGATAATAAAGTTTTTTGAAACTATAAGACGTGCCTTTTATTTTCCTATCATTTTGGTCCTTATCTAAACCGAAGCTAACACTCCAAAATATATGGTGTTTTTACGTTCGGCAAAATAATTGACAATTAATTGCAATTAATTGAAATAATTAATTGGCCTGTATCCCAATTAAAATTAATTGATTGGTAGGAAAATAATTGATTGGAAAGGTTCCAAGCAATTATTTACAACCCCTGATTGTGAGGTGCAGGCGTGGCTGTATGGCAAGAAGCTTGCTTCCCAACCACATGGTTCCGGGTTCAGTCCCAGTGCGTGGCACCTTGGGCAAGTGTCTACTACTATAGC
>NC_068994.1:21788011-21789216 GCF_001194135.2 Octopus bimaculoides
GGTGTGTTTACATACTCGAAACCTAGCAGTTCGGCAAAAAAGACTGATAGCATAAGTACTAGGTTTAAAAAATAAGTCCTGGGGTCGACTTTTTCGACTAAAACCCTTCAAGTTGGTGCTCCAGCATGACCTCAGTCAAATGACAAATAAGAATAAAAGAATATATACAATAAAGTACACGAAGGTGAGCTCGATGCAGTAAATACATGCAATTCGGGGAAAATATTGAAATTTATAATCTTTTCAACTAAAAGCACAAGGCCTGAAATTTAGAGAAAGTGGACTAGTCGATTACATCGACCCCCAGTGTTTCACTGGTACTTAATTTATCGACCGCAAAAGAAAGAAAGGTAAAATCGACCCCAGAGGAATTCGAACTCAGAACATGAAAACAGACAAAATGCCGCTCACTATTTTTGCCCGACGTGTTAACGATTCTGTCAGCTCGCGGCCTTTTCGTAATTTATAATAAAGCTTTCTTTTAAGGCCACACACATTGTTAAGGAGTTGTATCGTCGTTAAATACAGATACATACCTGGTATTTAGTGGTACTTGGTTTATCAATTCTGGATTGCAATACAAGATTGCAACAACATTAGTGATTCGTTCAATTCTTGTCAGGATTCGGTAAGCGAAAACTAATCAAAGCTACCGACAATATTAATACGGAAAACGGTTGTAATAGCACACCTGCACTACGACGACGACTACCACCATCACTACCAACACCGCCAGCAGAGTCTTCACTTTGCTACCCCATCACCACCTCGTTAGCATCACTGCCACCATCGCACAGCGCCCACTATTATACCACCACCACCACCACAATCACTACCACCACTACAACAATCATACTATCACATATTCTACTACCGCTGCTATTATCATTTGACCACTGCGCTACCTCTACAAGTATAACACAACTATGATGACCATACCACAACCATAACAACACCAACAACGACAAACACGGCCTGGATAGTCCTCTACAGCAACGGTTAGTAAATATTTACCCTGAAAATGAATGTGTGTTTTAAAATTACAGCGACAGAGCCGAGTTTTGAGATGAGGCAGAAGTGGCAGAAGGCTACGTTCTCATATGTTGCTGTGTTATACATATATTAACAGACACTCTTTACAAACACACACACACACACACACACACACACACACACACACACACACACACACACACACACACACA
>NC_068994.1:21789277-21795276 GCF_001194135.2 Octopus bimaculoides
TCTCTCTCTCTCTCTCTCTCTCTCTCTGTCTCTCGTAGTACACACATTTGTTCTCATCAATATATAGATGCAAATCCTCAAGGAAATCACATATGCATACACACACACACACAAATCTAAGCGTATTCACGTGAACGCATGTGCACACTAAAACCTGTATACTGACATTAATACAAGGAACTCACAAAACATGATGGATATTACTAGTAAGAATGTTATTTCCATGACCACTATTGCTCACTATAAAATACAATAATAAAAACGAAATAAAATAATAAGAAAGCCAGTAAAAACACCGCAACCAGAAGTTATGATCGAGAAGGTTTTAAAACGTTAATGGACTTGAGAATATTATTCTTGTAAACTAAACAAAAGAGCTAGTGAAGAAATAAGAAAAAAACATTAGAAAAACAAATTAAATTACAATACAGTCATATCTTTTGCATAATATATTTGAAAAGATTCTGTTTCCCATACTCACGTATACATACATGAATGCATGCATACATACATACAAACATACATACATACATACATACATACATACATACATACATATATGTGCATACAAACACAGACACTTACACACTCTCTTTCTCGCACACAGATATGTTGACAAACTCACGAGTACATACAGGGAAATGCGCATGCGCTCTTGTATAGTTAAGCTCTTTCACCATAGAAAACGTTTAGTTTTTCTCTTAGAAACGAAAATATTAGAAGCAAACATGAATCATTTAGCGCCACCCATCTCTTCCTAACCCGTTCACTCCTCATTCTTAATATCTTAGTTCAACCATCAAGAATTAATTACCAAATTGATGATGAAAAAACAAACGGATTATATTTTTAAAATATTAAAACTAACAACATAATTTCATTGAAAATATATATTTAGTTCTGTCCTGTCGCCTTTATTTGTTATAAGTGTCGATTGGATGAGTTTGCAAATATCTAAATGACCTAGAGACAAGTGTCTTCAGAGCTAGTTCTCCCTTTCAAACATCGACACTAAACTGATAGTGTGCATATAGTTTTTATATATTTAATTTTTTAGAAGGCGTCTTGATTCTAGTCTCACTGAATTCGAAATCAGCTGATTCAGAAGCTGATCTGTTTCTGGACACTCTACAGGTCAACTCCAGCGCTGAAACCACTAGATCAGGTGATTTCGACCTTCCTTGGTCTCATCGGTGACGGACGCTCGACCACTAGAGATATTTGAGGATGGTCATCTTAAATAAACACACGCACTCTTTGGCCTTCATTTCATTATTATTATTATGAAGGCGGCCAGCTGGCAGAATCGTTAGCACGCTGGACAAAATGTCTAGCGGTATTTCACCCGTGGCTCCGTTCTGAGTTCAAATTCCATCAAGGTCGATTTTGCCTTTCATCTTTTTAGGGTCGATAAAATAAGTACCAGTTGAACACTGGCACATGCCCTAATGATAATAATAATAGTTTCAAATTTTGCCACAAAGGCAGCAATTTGAAACCATTATTATTATTATTATTATTATTATTATTATCGTTATTATTATTATTATTATTATTATTATTATTATTATTATTATTATTATTATTATTATTAGGGCATGCGCCATCAAAGTGACACTGGGGTACAAGTATACGAAGCCCAATATACCCATCATGACTACGCGTCTGTTAAGGGTATACCAGGCACATGCATCACAACCAGATGTACGCGATATGGTGATCTCATATCAAGATAAACTGCATGACCTTATAGGCGAGGTGGGGGGCAGTTAGAATTTTCTTCTGGTCGAGTAGCCCATCCCATTCAAAAGTTCACTGAATAAGGTTTGTTTAAAGATGTTCATTGAAACACCCATGTTTCCGGAGGTAAATTATTCAAACACCAAAGAATTCCTTTCAAAACATGGCTATGATGCCCCCCCACTACTTCTGCTCGTCATCAGAGATGCACATATTGTCAGCCACCGAAGAACATGCTCAACTGTTTAAGGTCAAGACCTGGCAAGCAAATATGTAGTATTGAGCAAAATATTTGCTGTAGCCCATCTTTTATACTAAGACAAAACATGTACATGATAACACTTCCAATCAGTTAAGATCAGAAGCCACGAGAGCCACTGCCTGGTACTGTATCAAGGCATTATTATTATTCATTCTTCGGCCTCTGAAGACGGGATCAAAACCGACAGCTTTCAGGACAAACACCAGATAGCGATGGTCCACACCATCAAAAGCTTTGGACTGGTCCAAATTGATCAGTGTCCCTCCAAAGCCCGATCTATTCCCGACCCGTTCTACGATGTATCGCATAAGGTGGAGATTGTCGTGGATAGATCTACCGGGGATCGCACAGGTTTGTGCATCCCCGACTATACTACTGACAACAAGCACACGCCTCTTGGCGAGTGCCTTGGCTAAAATCTTTCACTCAGTGTCGAGTAGAGTTATGGGCATGAAGTTTTCAATCACATCCTCCTTGTTCGGATCCTTTCTCAGCAGCATCATCACTCCCCGATTCACATGACTGGGAATACTTCCCGTCTGTTGCCAGGAGCAGTAGACAGCTGCTAAAACCGACGCAAACAAGTCCGACATATGGGCAATATAGTTCATTGGGCAGACCATCCAATCCTGGTGATTTGCGCCCCATGCAGCGGCCCAGTACGTCTTCCACTTTCTTAACTGAAATCAGCTCGCAGCACTCGATATCCTTGTCCGATAGGCCCAGTATACCCTCGAGGTAAGCCTCAAAGCTTGCTGTGTCAAAAATACTACTCCTCGAAAAGAGATCGGCGAAATGCTACCGAAATACTGCACTCATCTGTTTGGAATCGGAGTGCATGTGACCACTGCGGTTGATCAGAGAGCGAATCCTAAATTTGTTTCCATGCTGTGCCTCCGCTACCCGAGCCCAGTCAACGGCTTTTGAGCTTTCATGTTTCAAGGCACGCACCCAAGCTCGAACAATACAGCCTTCATGTTTTACGTCGAGTGCCATTCTCGCCACTACCACGTCATTTACAATCCCACTTTTATGTGCTTCTTCTAAGTTACTAACTAGTTTATTTTCTATTCCGTTGTTTACTAAAGTAATCTCTTTGCTAAAACTAAATGGCAGCTCTCTCATTTTCCTTTTTAAGGAGACCCACCACCTATGGTATCAGACTCTTCGGACACAGAAAAGATCGACACCATACTAAAAGGATATCAGGAATGCACAGGAGCGCCCATAAACCAGGACAAGTCAGTTGGTCTGCAACTAGGCTCTTGGAGAGGCAAATTAACTAGCAGCAATTTCTGGACGGAGGGTCCGGTGAAAGTGCTCGGAGTCTGGTTCGGACCAGATCTCCAGGTAGATAGGAACTGGGAAGAGATCATGACTAGGGTGGTCAAGCTCACCCAGAAATGGACAGAACGGAAGCTGTCGTTGAAAGGCCGGGCGCAAGTAGCGAATGCATATATCGCCTCGGTAGTGTACTACCGCCTAGCAATCGTACCTTGTCCTAAGAAAAAACTCTGACCAAATTGGAGCGCTTGCTTTTCCGATTCCTATGGAAGGGCTAGGTTCCGCTGGTCAGAAAATCCATCTGCTGTCAACATCCACACCGTGTTGGTCTTGGGATGCCACCCTTAATGATGCGGTGCCACGCTTTGAGGCTGTTACACCTACAAAAATATCTAAATCACTGCGATGATGTGGACGACGACAACGAACTGGTGTGGACGTCTTAAGTGTGACACGTCTTTCCGCAGCTCATCTCATTCACAGGCTGGGCATTTGGAATCTAGAACGTTGCCAGGCGCTCACTTTAGTGTACCAGCTTCCCAAAACCGCTAGCGGGAAAGCAACCCAAGATTTCTGTTGGGGGCTAGTTGAGGGTATGACTGATGATGGCTAAGGATTGAATCTAGGCATCGACAAGAACAGTCTGAGTAGTCTCTTCCAGAGTACCCTTGGGTCGAAGATCATGGAAAATTTCTATAAGCCTTTGGCTTGGCAGTGCTACGGAGGGGCATTGCCTGTTCGAGAAAGCTCTTCAGGCATGGAAGTACCAACAGCCGAACTTGCTCGAGATGCTTGCAAGGGGACGAAACCGTCCTGCATGCAATAATTCAGTGTCTGTGCATTAGAGTGTTGAGGGATTGTATGAAGCAGCTATTGTCACGTGTAAGATGAATTCAGCTGTCTGCCGAGTGAAGATCGACTCACCACTATCCCTTAGTAGAGAAGGAAGGCAGATCTTTCTCTGCTTAGTGGCTGTGGTAAACGAGGCAGTGGATTCGTCTGAGAGGTTTGAAGACAGGCACATTCCTATCTGGTTAAGCACTCATCAATTTCTTCAAATATCATTTGAAGAAGAAGGTAAGGATAGAGAGGGCGGTGCTGCTTTCTAGTGTGTTTATCCAAAGGCGGTCGACAGTGGCAAGACTGGTGAGATTGAATGGATCTACTCTGAATATGCTTTTCTAAGCAGGAGGAAAGAAACTGGAAGAGGGCACTTTCCCATGCTTTGGAGATGGCAGAGTAATCCGGGGTTTTGTGTGGGGTTTACCCCGGATTACATTAAGCGAACTGTCCCGCTACAGGGGATTCTATTTATTTATTTATTTATTTATTTATTTATTTATTTACTATTTCTCTACTTTCTATTATATATCCTCTGTTATATCTTTCAATATGGTAGTCTCTCCCCTTGATTGACCCCCGCATGTTTTGTAATTTTTTTGTGCTGTAACTCGTCCTTCGATATTGTCCTCCATGTCTTGGGCCCTTGTGGCAATAAGAAAATCATTATTTATTATTGTTATTAATTATTATTATTATTATTATTATTATTATTATTATTATTATTATTGAGTGAGAGAGCAGTGCATGCCATCAATGTGACACTGGGGTAAAATATACGATGCTCAGTATATCCATCATGAGTACTCGTCTGATAAGGGTACACCAGACACATACATCACAACCATATGCGCGCGACATGGTGATTTCATATCAAGATAAACAGAGCATGACCTTGCAGGTGGGGCCCAGTTAGAATATTCATCAGGTCGAGTAGCCCATCTCGCTCAAATGGTCCATGAATAAGGGTTGTTTAAGGATGTTGAACGAAATACTCATGTTTCCGGAGGTGAATTATTCAAATCCCAAAGAATTCCTCTCAACACATAGCTATGATGCTCCCCTACTATTTCTGCTCATGATCAGAGATGCACATATCGACAGCCACCAAAGAACATGCTCAACTGTTTAAGGTCAAGCAACTGACAAGCAAATATCTGGCATTGAGCAAAATATTTGTTGTGTCCCATCTTTTATACCAAGACAAAACAATGTACATGACAACACCTCCAATCAGTTAAGATCAGAAGCCATGAGAGCCACTACCTGGTACCGCATCAGGGCTCTTATTATTATTATTATTATTATTATTATTATTATTATTATTATTGTTGTTGTTGTTGTTGTTGTTGTTGTTGTTGTTGATGTTGTTGATGTTGTTGTTGTTGTTGTTGTTATTATTATTATTATTATTATTATTATTATTTCTCTTTATCACAGGTCTTGTTGGAGCTCCTGGAGTTTTGCATGCGTAGCGGGCTTGCTACCTGAAGCCTACGGTACCATGCTATCCGTTCTTTTCAACTATCTAATACTTTCCTGATTATTCTGGTCGTGCCAAGAAGGCAAACCTTTTGTGAACAGTTCTACTAAGCACTCTATTCCAATTTCCTTTATATTTCCCTTGCTGTCTTCTGATACTGTTCCCAAGGACTGGCACTATCTTCACTTTCTCCATTTTCCTTGTCCTGATTATTACTATTATTATTATTATTATTATTATTATTATTATTATTATTATTATTATTATTATTATGTAAACAAAGGAATTATCTCCCTATGCCATTGGCTAACGACTATCGACTTTCAGCTGCGCTACAATCTTGCTGTCTCCAAAAAGCTACGAACGTAAACAAGGGGATTATCTCCCTTT
>NC_068994.1:21796639-21802632 GCF_001194135.2 Octopus bimaculoides
ATTAAAGTCTAATAATTAGAGGAATATTAGATTCAATGCTGTAAATTTATTATTTAATCAAATAAACAAACACACACACACACACACACACACACACACACATATATATACAAAAATAAGAGGAATGACCAGCAAAAGTGGACTCCTATATGCTAGAAATAGATGCCGAATCGGCATCTATTTCTAGCATATAGGAGTCTACTTTTGCTGGTCATTCCTCTTATTTTTGTATGTAATATAATTTTAATCTTCGGATTTTTTTAATATGCTAGACTGCACAGCCAAAACAGCAGTCTTTAATGAAATAACGAATAAATAAACCTTAAGTTCTGAACTTATCAAATTCCGACCATCATTCCATCCCTCATCTCGGTTATTCATCACTTACAACGTGTCACCTATCAAGGTAGCGTCACTATTTTCGAAAGTTTAATAATAAGGCTTTAATTTATAAGCAATATTTCCACGAATTTAGAACAGCCTAGTAACAAATGTTAAACTACAATGTGCGTGATTTCTATGAACAAAATATGGTTATAAGATACTTCGATCAAATGTCCTTCCTACCCGCGAAAAATTGTACAAACCACATGCTCACAAAAACCATTGCAGCTTGCGTGGAGATGCGGATGAGAGATTAGTTTCCTTTTTTTTTTTTATCATACTCTGCGTCGGTTTATATACAGTCACAGTAAATTATTTCCTTGTTGGTTTTAAATTTCTGCTAGCCACCTTGATTATTTTATAATTTTCACATCGCTATTTTGTGACATCAGTTACTGATTCCATTGGCATTCTCCATGATACTGACAGGGTGAGTTGTCCTCTAACCAGCAGAGATGGAGTGAGCACTACTGATGAGTATTAATTTCCTATATGAAATTAGCATGCTAATCTAATGCATATCGCTCAGGGTGGGGAGGGTTTTATCCCCTGTCAATACAAAGAGACCATGTGCTTTTTTGGCTACGATTCCTATTTCTAGCACTGCTGATGCTCACTGCACCCTTGTCACTCTTAGTGACAGCGACTTATTTCCTTGTTGGTTTTAAATTGCTGCTAGCCACCTTGATTATATATATATCATTAATACAATAATAGGGTAAACTCTTATATAAGAATTTATCAAGTAGCTATCGTGAAAGAAATACATAGGGAAGAATCCATCGTTTTTCCCTATATATATATGTATATATATATATATATATATATATAAAGTTTTTAACTTTACAACTTATGTCTCTTTACAATTTAACATTTTTTAATTACAGATTTCTCAAGGACTGTTGGTCGACCCACAAGTACTACCTGGGGATGACGGTGCTCTTGCTGAACCTTAAGATCTGCACGAAACAACGCGCCGTTCTCGCCTGCTCTCGGTTCAGAGGACATCACATGTTTGATGTTCTCGCCCAGGCCATGATGGACATCCATTAAACGTTCCATCTGCAAAACAAAGTAACCAGGACCACGACCACGACGGACAACGGCAAAAACTTTATTAAGGCACTTATGCATTTATGCAGTTTGATACAGAAGTTGATCTCTTGCCAGCCATTCCCGAGGCTGCTGCCGAGCCGAACGTGGAGTGTGTCGAGGATGTGGACCCGGACGTGGATCCCGAGGCTGGGGATGTAGACAAAGTTGTGTATATCTCTGTTGGTGCCATCTTTGACGAGTCCAGCATCCTGGGCCTAAACCTGCCAGTGCACGTGAAGTGCGCAGCCCATGCTTTCAACTTGGTAGCCAGCGTGGATGCTGACAAAGCTCTTGACAGCGCTTCGTTCAAGTTGGTCTACAAGAAGACTATGTCCAAGACACAGCGGCTGTGGATTCTGCAGAACCACAGCTGAGTGACAGCTGGTAGCATTCTGGACGCGTTGAAGAGGAGGCTAGTGATCCCCAACAATACCAGATGGAACTCTACTTATGATTCTGTTGTTGTCCTCAACAACCTGCTGGAGAAGAATAGGGGAGCTGTCCACGGTAATGAAACAGCTGAATCTACAGACCATCACTGATTGTCGGCTTCCTGACAGAGTACGTCCAGGTGATGTCTAATGTTGCCAAGGCCTTGGATAAAATCCAGGGGAGGACCAGGCTTATCTCGGGGGCCTTCTGCCAACTGTAGCGGTTACCATCATGAAGTTGAAGGCAGTCAAGTTCAAACACCTGTACTGCAGTCCTCTAGTAGACGCGATACTAGCAGACATCACAAAAAGGTTTGGGCTCCTCCTGGAAGACTTGGAGTGCCAGCTGGCCGCTGCCTTCCACCCCAAGTTTTGCCTGTTCTGGCTGGAGCAGTATAATAACAGCCAGGGTAGCAGAGTAACGAACGCCATGGAGGTCATCGTAGATACAGCCCTAATGGAGATCAATGAAGAGGGCAGCAGCACCACCAGCAATGAGGATGAGGAAGATGATTTCTTCGGCAACGTCACTCGATTCCGGGAGAGCAGGATCTGCAGGTCACTGAAATCCAAAGCCCAGAACTTGGTGGAGACCTGAATAGAGGCCGTCTCGAAGGAGGTCCTGGCTGAAGTCACCTTTTTGGGTGAACAGGTTGATCAAGACCTGTTCACCAAGTATAACATTTCCATCCCATCCAGTGCTGCAGTTGAACGCCTATTCTCTATAGGCAAAGATATTTTGAGGGCCAAGAGAGCCACCCTGTCAGATGGTAACTTTGAGAGGCTGATGTTTATGAAGGGCAACCAGCATCACGTCGAGGCGATGGAGAAGGTCCAGTGAGAGTAGTACACCTTGATCATCATCTGATCTTGGCATGCTATGCCTTTTTGGAAAGCTCTATGTGTAAGCTTCAACATGAACGTTTCGACACTTTAGGTCTGTTTTTAGGGGTTTTAGAGCCAAAAAACCAAACCGAAACTAAATTCATACACTAAAAGTTAGCGCTTATCATTTAGCGTTAGCTTCCGCTAATTTTTTAAAAATCTGTTTAGCGATTTAGTGTTTATGAAGCTAACTCGTTTAGTTAGCAGGTCAGTGTGCCGTCATCCCCAGGTAGTACTTGCTGTGGGTCGACCAGCAGCCCTTGAGCAATCTGTAATTAAAAAATGTTAAATTGTAAAGAGACATAAATGTTTGCCACTACTGCTGAGTTCAGATTCAGCAAAGATTGACTTTGCCTTTCACCCTTTCGTGGTCGATAATATAAGTTGAGCACTGGGGTTGATGTAATCGAGTTACCCTTCCCCCGAAATTACTGGCCTTATGCCAAAATTTGAAACCAATTAAAACGGACATGGACGAAATAATATATTCAACAACAACAATAATTAGGTGGAAAAGTGGATAATGTCTTAGTTCTATTCATATACGAATACCAAAGTTCAAGCAAACAAAATGGAAAACAAATATACAGAAAAATATAGGAAATGAAATAGAAGACCTTCCAATCCTTAATGAAATCAATAACAAAATGACACATCTGTAAAAAGAAAACGATAAAAAAATGTGAGGATGAAAAATGTTTGAAATAAAAACGCCTAAAATAAAAGATCGTCTCTAAATCGTAAGGAATTAGTCTGTGTGAAAAGAGAGAACGAGTCTTCGAACAAAACAAACAACTTGACTCCACAACCAACGCGAGGGAAGCAGAATTCTGATCAGTGTGGAATATACTCGGGGAAAGAACAACAGGAAATGGAATTCTTCTAAACAACGAACCGAACGCGGTTTCTGAACAATTGTGGGAGGCCATAATAGTACGAGAAACAGTCAAAACAGTGCAAAAAAAAAAAAGAAAAAAAATGCTTTAACTGGAAGTCACCAGGAAATGATGAAATTTCAAGCACTTGGTGAATCATGAATTGACTAGATCAAGAGGGTAATTTGCGCGCGCGCGCGTATCTGTCTGTCTGTTTGTCTGTCTGTCTGTTTGTCTGTCTGTCTGTCTGTCTGTCTGTATGTATGCATGTATGTAAGGACAGATGAACTCGGTGGAGTCAATGGCAGTCCATCCAACAGATGTGAGTGAGACTCTTAGATATTTGCTTAGAGATCTAAGTAACACTCGCCTTATTGCAAGCCGGAGATCTTGCTTTTGCTTGTTTCTGGACTACAAGGCTTTTGTGCAAGCTGTTATTGACTTCATATTTCAGCGCGAGCATTGCCGACAGCCGTTGTCTTTAACATCTAGGATAAGGTAATTTGTCAGTGATGGTCATAACCGCCTACAAGCTGACAGTTACCGTGTATGCATGCATGCATGCATGCATGTATGTATGTATGTATGTATGTATGTATGTATGTATGTATGTATGTATGAATGTATGCATGTATGCATGTATGTAATTTTCCTTGGAATTTAAGTTCTCAAAAGGATGCAAGCCAATCACTAAGGAATATAACTTCTTTAACAGTGCATGTTATTATTATTCCTATCTCAGATAACAATATCATTGGTCTCTGTTGAAATGTGCCATTAAAATTCCTTATTAGTAAAGATTTGTGCATTCTGTTTCTAATGTGATGCTAGTGTGTTCTTCAAAGCAATATTTCTTTCCCATGAGAACATTGTATGCATACAGTTTTGGCAAGATTGTCATGTTTCATGTACTTTACAAACACTTTACGGCTTTGACTGATGATGATGTGTATGTTATTTTCTTCGCTCGTAACGCACGATCGGCGTTCTTCAGTACAACATCAATATTTGGAGGAATCCTTATTTCTTTCATTGACAAGATATTTAATAGTAATCTGCTGTTCATGAATAGTGAAGTTATATTCTTCTAGATGGAATTTAACAGATCCAAGAAAAGATACTGTCTCTCAAAACACTGCTCTCATTTTCTAATTTACTAAATATTTTCTAAGTAAATATTTTTTTAACTTACAAACTACGTACCAATATATAATTTTTTTGATAATTTGATGAATATTTCGCCTGGCTTCGGTTGAAATAGGCTTGTCCAACTTTCGCTGGTTTGCATGGAATATAAGGACGCTTTCATTTTCCATATACTTATTTTTTTTCGCTTACTTTTAATTGGATATTTACTGAGAGGCGGTCTGAGGCACTCAGAGTTTTACCTCAACACTCATTCTTCTGCTCAACGTGAGTAATTTTAGTGTCATTGTTGATATTCTAGCGAATATCTCATATTAAATTCGAAAGGTAGTAGTAACGTGAACATAAATTTACAGATTTGATTTTATCAACTTTCGAGTCAACTCTCAGATTTTATCAACATTCGAGTCAACTGTTGTGAATACCACTGTACCTTATAATTTTCTGGTCCGTCGTTTCGTTCATCTATTCAAACAAACACGTCAAAATGAGACTTTCACCAACTTTTCTAACTTATCAGCGACTCACTGTTATTGTTACCAGTGATGACAGTAAAAGAGGACGAGGTAGTTGGTGGTAGGAGATTTTTCAGTATTAGCGTCAAGCAAGAATTTACCATCCTTGATTAAAACAAGATTTATTATTTGCAGAGTTTCTATAATGAAGAGCGTTTATTGTTTGTGTAGTAAGCTACGAAATTCTTATATTCTCTCGATTTCCTATAATTCAGACCACCTCATGGTCCCAGCAGACAAAATGGAAAAGGCGTTGCCCCAGAAGATAGCGAGGGAGATGCTATGAAAAAGCCCCTCTGACTCATGAGTATCGCACTTGCGGACAGCCATCTCCATCCCAATAACGATGAGCAGGGATATGGAAGAAGTGCAACAGAAATTTTTGGGTAATGTGGTACTGGGGATTAGGCTCGGTGATGGATGTAGGGACAAGTGTCTATTTATGTATGGCTAGACGATAGGGAGCTTCTAATTTATAAGGTTGCGGCCATGGTTCTTATCTTTTTCTGAAGGCGAGGAGAGGTGACACGAGAAAAACCAGAAAGGCTGTGAGGTCAGAAAGTAGGAATCGGAAATCACGGATGAGTTTGCGTTTCAATGAAAGGATGGGCGCGGGTGGAAGATATATGTGTGTGCACGTGTGTGTGTGTGTGTGTGTGTGT
>NC_068994.1:21803847-21806364 GCF_001194135.2 Octopus bimaculoides
AGCGGTTCCAAAAATTAAAGTTTACCGAAAATTAAAAAATTTGGCACAATAATACACTTGCCCAAACTGAATTGTTGGAGTTATTTCATTTTTTCTAGAAAAATGTTTTAAAAACGTTATAGAGGTTTGAAGTATGATCATTTTCACCCAGTCAGGAAACAAGACTTGGAAGCTGTCATTTTGTGCGTGACTGCACATTTTGTCGTCAATATCCTGAAAATAGCACGTGTTGTCAATATTTGTAAACAACACGTGTTATACATTATTTACATTTGACAGATATTTGCCCTCATCTTAACCACTGCGCCATATGCCCGTGGGCATATATGTACAGAGAGAGAGGGGGGGGAGAAAGGGAGAGAGAGAAAGAGAAAGGGAGAGAGAGAAAGAGAAAGGCAGAGAAATACCGGTAGCTTGAAATATATGTTTACATGAAGTAGTAGCATCTTTCTCTTGAAAGATGCCAGTACTCCAAGTACTTAACCAATACATAAAAAGAAGAAAACGCTAACGAACACAAATGCGTACGCTCATAACCCCTGCAAAGGTTATACATATAGTACCACTACAGATATTCCATCCCCATGAGAAAACCACCCTTAAGGACGCACACATTTCCCACAAACACTTAAAAATAACTCTTACCGACTTGCAACATAACCACTTCGGTAGCGATACTTTGATACCAAGGGACATAACTCTCAACCTAATCCCCTACTCCTTTCGTTTCATCATCTTTTTCACAGCAACCGCAGACCGGATGTGTCTATTCGCCTCCAACAATAGAAAGCAATGGCCATATATCATTCCATATCGGCTACCTCTGATGAGCGTTGGGTTATATAATCAAATTGTTACCTAACACTCCGTCGAATCCCTATCGCGAAACCGAATGGTAAGATCGGCTGTAATGGATATATAAGGCTGTACACTTCGGATAATATACCCACTCTATTGGCAGATATACGAGTACATTTTCCCCCCTGATTTATGGACTCTTAGACAACACACACACACACACACACACACGCGCGCGCGCGCGCGCGCATACACACACACATACACACATATAATATACACATGCAAGAATGTATGTATATATGTCTGTGTGTGCGCGTGTACATGCGTATACGTGTGTTTGTATGCATATATTGACCTTTGCTGTCAGAGCTGGTGATATTCGTCCCCTCCACACAGACATTTCCATCCTACCCATCTCTCCTCCTAATGTCACCTTTCTTGTATCCAGCTCTCCAGGCCTCGTACTAATTACTATTCTCAAGCTTTACTTTCCAAAATGTTAGCTCTCTGGAATTCCAACTCCACTCATGTATTTCATGCAGATGTCGAATTACAAAGGTTCAAGTAGAATATTAATTGCATCAAGGTAGCCCTGCAAAGCCGTAGGCACTGCTCCTTTCATCACACCCAACAAGTATATGTATATATATATCTGTACGTGTATGTGTGTGTGTGAACGCACGCGCGTTTATGTACAAATAAAAATTTAAAAAATGGTTTCTTCTGTTGTATTATGAATATCTAAACTTTCTTTGCCTTGTCATTGTCACTAATTATTTACTGTTGTTATTGGCATTAGAATCATTTTTGGTCCCTGATTATAACATAAACTGTTAATTTGAAATAGCATGGAATTATTTTGTGTTCGTTGGTGGCGGTCAAAGAGAATTGGTATACATTAAATAAACAATGGGTTCTTTTATCAGATTAAATAGAGACAAGCTTACTTTTGCTAATGAATATTATTTTCGAATTTTGGCACAAGGCCAGTGGGCTTGGAGAAGGGTTAAGTCGATCAAATCGATTCCAGTCTTTAACTGCTACTTATTTTATCGACCCTGGAACTATGAAAGGCAAAGTCGAGCCCGGCGGAATTTGAACTCAGAATGCAAAGATGGACGAGATGCCGCTAAGTATTTCGTGGAGCGAACTAACGATTTTGCCATCTCGCCGCTATTTTGTAAATGAATATCATACATAGTTTATGTCATAATTGACATAGATAATGTTTGACATGTACCTGAAATTGTGTATCTTATGCAGAGTCAAGGACAACCTATGACCTGTGGGACTTTCTGAATGGCATGTTTAAAGGTTAGGCTAAAGATATCGATAGAATAAGTACCATACTTTAAAAAAGCTCGGGGTTCGATTCATTCGACTACATTCTTCATAGCGGTGCCCCAGTACGGTTGCAATCTGATGACGGAAACAAGTAAAAAATAAAAGATATTTGGAGAATCTGTCTGTCTCTCTCACGTTTACCGTAAAGAAACAGGATTTGAGAGCCGGTTGAGCGGGTAACAAAGAACCGCGAAAAGATTAACTAACGCGTGGCTGTGTGATAAGACGTTTGCTTCCCATCTACATGGTTCTGGGTTCAGTCCCACTACATGGAATCTTAGGGAAGTGTCTTCTACTATATCCTAGGACTGATCAAAGCCTTGTAAGTGAATTTGGTAGACGGAAAACGAGAGAAGACTGTCGTGTATATAT
>NC_068994.1:21807952-21808664 GCF_001194135.2 Octopus bimaculoides
TATATATATATATATATATATATATATATATATATATATATATATATGCATATCTCTAATGCCACATTTGGTTGAATAAATATATGTGTTTATGTATGTGCTTAAATACACATATACATATGTATGTATTTATGTATGTATGTGTGTGTATATATGTGTGCGTGCTTTGTGTGTTCGTATGTAAGTATCTACACATATCCACACACATACAAAACACCCCGCACTCACGCGAGCACATACGCACGAGAAAGCACACAAAGTTCGCGCGCAAGCACACAGTAAATACAAACTTCATTTAATTATGTTCAGATACATATACCTTTACAATTCTTGATGTTCTTTGTGTGTGGGTGTAACTATGTGTAAGTACGTGTGCATAATTTAATGATATATGCCTGTATACATACGTACACACATGTACCTCCATGTATGTGTACAGAAAGTTAGCCGATAGATATGGAGACTAACTGTTCAGAGATGTATTATTGCAAGTTCTGAAAAACATATTTCTCAACCACTCTCTTGAGGTTTGCGCTTTAGTCCCAATCACCAGGACAAACAATTATAACGCCTATGCCCCCCCCACCCCCAAATGTAACACACAACTGTCTCACCAAGACAACGGTAATGCCTCTCTGCGAAGGTGGGGCTTCCACTCATATTTCTTATTCGTCATCGTCGTGCTCCTCTTCCCTCCTCCTCCACCTCCTCC
>NC_068994.1:21810212-21811699 GCF_001194135.2 Octopus bimaculoides
TGTTTATTGATGTCATTTCTATTGTGGTCGTGATCAATATCATTGTTTTCTAGTCGAGCGATTTAAGAATTTGTATGTTTCTGACATGTTGAAGTTGTGACACGGCTTATTCCATTTACCATTGAAGTTATTTCATTTAATTTGCATTGCTCAATTTAATGAGAATTTGAACTAAGTTAAAATTAAAATTTATCATTTCTCAGAACGCTGAGCACTATGTTGACTTTCGTTAGTATCGCGAGACCATGGACATGCGCCTGAAAAGTCTTACTTCGGTCTTGTTGGCAAAGCAGCATCTGCAGTGAGCACATGAGTGAAGCCCTCATGTGAGTGACAGTTTCAGTTGCAGTAACTATTTTAGAAGGCCATTCTTGTCCTAGTACTGTGTTCCCGAAGATTTTGATTATCATAATCTCGTTTGAACCGTTGTTTAGTTCCAGTCTCCAACGGACGCGACACTCTTCAATATTCATGTAAAGAGACTCCTTGATTTTCTCGTAAACATACGGGAAATGTAGATGGAATCGTCCTTTTGTTCTTTTACCAAAGGCCAGTTCCTCATACCAAAGATCTTTCAGAATCCTCGTATCTGAGACTGTACATAACTAACTTCGACTATTTGTAATTCTTTTAATTGTAAATCAAACACCCAATGAATTAAGCTTTTACTGTTATTAGTTCTTAATCTCCTTCTCAAATTGTAATTACTGAATCTATCAAAGATTACCTGAATGGTTAAGATTTCGCTTCGCAATCATATAGTATCAAGTTCAAGCCTTTTAGGTTGCATCTTGAGCCAGAGACTTTTGCTTACAACGACGTAGTATTTATGTTGTGCTCCTTTATGACCTGTTACTTGGTAGTACAAAAAACAGATCTGAATTTAGAATTTTAAAGAACCGTGATTAAATATATCTAAGCATTTTGTTCGACGCTCTTACGATTCTTCCAGTTTGCTAGTTTAATAAAACATTTACCAAACTGAAATATACACAACATTTGATATTATTAACGAGAATACTGAATGCGATGCTCCAGCATGGCTGTAATCCAATGACTAAAACCAAAAGGAATAGAAACAGTAAAAGAATATATGTAGCAATTCGAGTGGTTGGTCATGTCAAAAGACAGTAGAAGTGGTTTGTAAGGATCATAGCTGTATATAGATAGTAGCAGTAGATTCTGTTGTGATTGATATAATTCTCACTATTAAATGATGGCTTAATTCGGAGATTGATTCTCAACTGTTGACGCTCTTTCATGTGAACTAAATCGTTTGCATTGCTTTCGTAAATACAGTTCTTTTTACTTTATACATGTATGTATGTATGTATGTATGTATGTATGTATGTATGTATGTATACATATATGCATATATGTATATGATATTTATTTCTTATTAGATAGGGTACTTTTTTGTTGACCTCACCAATAACGGAGCAATACATTGTGTGTGTGTATGTATGTATGTATGTATGTATGTATGT
>NC_068994.1:21812629-21813202 GCF_001194135.2 Octopus bimaculoides
TTCATCAGTCGAGATTCAGATTATCTTTGCAATTTCGGCTGGTTATACTCGAGATTGCTCCAATCTGGCCAGCCCCAATGAAAAACTAAGCTAAGAGCATTAGATTCCTTGGAAGAAAGCAGCGAATGTATACAAAAACAAGGACGGAAAAAAACGAACAATGTTACACAAATACGATAAAAAAATAATAATAACAGAACATAACAACAGGTGTCTTTCGACTAAGGACGAATTAAATTAAGCTGGCGTGTGTAGAAATAAAGCATTATGGCAGGGATACAAGATTTCACAGACACAGGGAGGAATATCGATGTTGCACGCACGACGGCCAGCCAAGAAAGAAAGATCAGGCTTCGCCGAACGCCGGTAACGTGGGAAGAGAAGAGAGACAGGTAGAGGCAGAAGGACAAAAGAATTAAGGAGGGGCGAGAAAAAATGACAGGGACACAGTGAAGGGAAAAGTGGTCGGAAAGTGAGCAAGAAGAGAAGACAAGGAAATGTGAGTGAGGGGGAACGAAAGAACGAAGAGTGGAATGAACGAATAAGAGTGAAAGGGCTGATAGACAGAAATAG
>NC_068994.1:21815040-21816399 GCF_001194135.2 Octopus bimaculoides
CACACACACACACACACACACACACGGACATTATGAATGTGCGTATGTGTATATTTATATAATATAAACAGATAAATAATGTTTATAATGCCTACTTTCAATGAAGCTATTATAGTAGAAGGAGGAAAAGAAAAGAAAAAGTGGAAGAGAAAGTCACTGGCCCAGGTCTTGTTTTTCGGTTCCTGCTCCAAATCCTTTTGTCTAATGTATTTTAAATTTCTCCATGTCATTTGCGAGAAATTTCCTGAGGGACTGATGTATTTCTTGTGTACTTCTCACCAGATGTCTCTTTGTGGAGTTTTTGATATGGTTACCTCGTCGAGGCCTCACGTGGGATAATAAGTTTGTTTTTAGTGGAATATACATATACCATTAACTCTTCCTTTCGGAGAATTGTGTACTTAACAGAAACGCTGGAAGAACATAAAGACGGCAAAATGCTGTTAAGCATTTTGTCCGACTTGCTAACGATTTTTCCAGCTCATCGCTTTATAGAATAATGATGATGATGATGATGATGATAAAATAAGGGATGTTTCCTTAGTTCACTGATAGTGAACTGCTGACGCCGTAGTACATCTCCAGCGTTCGAAGCTGTACAAAGACAATAAAATAATAATAATAATAATAATAATAATAATAATAATAATAATAATAATCATAATAATAATAATAATAATAATAATAATAATGATAATAATAATAATAATGATAATAATAATAATAATAATAATAATAATAATAATAATAGTACCAAGCACTGGCTCTCATGACTTCTGATTTTAACTGATTGGAAGGGTTATCATGAACATGTTTTATCTTGGTATAAAAGATGGGCTGCAACAAATATTCTGCTCAATACCACAGATTTGCTTGTCAGTTGTTTGACCTTAACCAGTTGAGCATATCCCTTGGTGGCTGACGACATGTGTATCACTGATCCCGAGCAGAAGTAGTGGGGGAGCATCAAAGCCATGTGTTGAGAGGAATTCTTTGGTTGTTTGAATAATTCACCTCTGGAAAGATAGGTGTTTCGTCCAACATCCTTAAACAGCACTTATTCAGGGACCTTTTGAGCGAGATGGGCTACTCGACCTGAAGAAAATTCTGAGTCCCACCTTCTAGGTCATGTGCTGTTTATTTTGATATGAGATCACCATGTCGCGCACATATGGTTGTGATGCATGTGTCTGGTGTACCCTTATCAGACGGATAGTCATGATAGGTATACTGGATTTCGTATATTTTACCCCAGTGTTACTTTGATGGCATGCATTGCTCTCTCACTCACTCACTCACTCACTCACGCAATAATGATGATAATAATAATAATAATAATAATAATAATAATAATAATAA
>NC_068994.1:21817156-21819157 GCF_001194135.2 Octopus bimaculoides
GCCGCGACTGTAGTTTTACTTGACTTGATGGGTCTTCTTCTCAAGCACGGCATGATGCCAAATGGACTTAGTCATTGCCTCCGTGAGGCCCAACGCTCGAAGCACGGCATAATGCTAAATGGTCTCGGTCCTTCCCTCCGTGAGGCCCAACGCTCTAGAGATCCTTTTACGTGTCACCGGCACGAGTGCCATTTGCTTGATAGCGGTATCTACTACGACTGCGATTTTGCTTGGCTTGATGGGTTTTCTTCTCAAGCACAACAATCCCAAAGGTCTCGGTCATTGCCGCTGTAAGGCTTGACATTCGAAAGGAGCTCAACCACTTTTCCTTCGTAAGGCTAAACGCTCGAAAGGTGCTCTTAACGTGCCACCTGCACGGGTACCGGTTACGTGACATCAGCATCAGCCACGACTGCGATTTCACTTGGTTTGACGGGTCTTCTCAAGCACAGCATATCACCAAAGGTCTCCGTCACTAGTCATTGCCTCTGTGAGGCCCAAAGTTCGGCGATCATGCTTCACCACCTCAACCCATGTCTTCCTAGGTTCACTCCACAGTTAGGGATTGGCACTTCTTTACACAGCTGTCCTCATCCATACACATCACATGACCATACCAATGCAATCGTCTCTCTTGCTAATTCCACCGAGGTCGACTTTACCTTTCACCCTTTCGGGGTCGTTAAATTAAGTACCAGTTGCGTACTGGGGTCGATCTAATCGACTGACCCTCTCCCCCAAAATTTCGGGCCTTGTGCCTAGAGTAGAAAAGAATCGTCTCTCTTGCATACCACATCTGATGCCTCTTACGCCCAACTTTTCTCTCAAGATGCTTACACTCTGTCGAATATGCACACTGATATTGCACATCCAGCAAAGCATAACGGTTTCATTTCTTATAAGCCAACGCATGTTCTCAGCTGTCACAGCCCACGTTTCACTGCCATGTAGCATAGCTGTTCGCACACAGGCATCATCTCTGAGAGAGAGGTCCTTTCTTGCCAGCAAAGGCTGGAGCTCTCTAAACTTTGCCCAGCCTAATCTTATTCTGAGAGCTATGCTCTCGGAGTATCCACCTCTGCTACTAACTTGATCACCTAAGTAACGGAAGCTATTTACTATCTCTAGCTTACCCCACCTGGCAGTCGATGGAGTCTATTTTCTGTTCATTTTCGGTGTTTATTGTACATGTCCATCTACCACACACAAAAGCTGTTTTTCCTGTTAACTTTCCTCTGATCTTGCTACACATTTTTGTATCCAAAACTTACACCGGGTGCATCTTACAGAGTTACTACATACACCTTTTCTACAAATCGAGCTGGGCCATCTACCTGAAGGGACTTGTGATTTGTCTGCCTTCCTACTTACTAAGAATTTGCTAGGTTAACTCTAAGGCCCTTCGATTCTAGACCCTGCTTCCATACCTGAAACTTCTTCTCTAGTTCTGGTAGTGATTCAACTGTAAGAGCAAGGTCATCAGCATAAAGGATCTCCCAGAGGCAGCCTTTCTTAAATTCCTCTGTTATTGCCTGGAGGACTATGATGAACAAGAAGGGGCTTAGGACCGATCGTTGGTGCACTCGTACTTGTACCCTGAATTCTTCGCTGTATCTGTTGCCAATCTTCACCTTACTGGTAGCATCTCTGTACATGGCTTGTATAGCACTCACCAGCCACTTGTCTATCCCTAATTTCTGCATTGACCACCAGATAAGGGATCGGGGAACCCTGTCAAAAGGTTTCTCCAAGTAAACAAGAGCTAAGTACAGAGTTTTATCTTTGGCTATGTATTTCTCCTGTGGCTGCCTTACCCGAAATATAGCATCAGTGTTGCTTCTCCCTGTCACAAAACCAAACTGAATCACATCTAGACTAATTTTGCCCTTAATTAGTTGGGCGATGACTCTCTCCGTAACTTTCATCACCTGATCTAACAATTTGATACACATATACACAAAAAATATCCATATATACACGTGTTTGTATGTATGTATGTAT
>NC_068994.1:21819833-21820505 GCF_001194135.2 Octopus bimaculoides
ATAATAATAATAATAATAATAATAATAATAATAATAATAATATATATATATATATATATATATATATATACATAAATAGATAGATAGATAGATAGATAGATAGATAGATTGATAGATATATAGATAGATAGATAGATAGATATAGATACATACATACGTACATACATATGTATGTATGTATATATATATATGTGTGTGTGTGTATACATATACATATATATAAGGGAAATTCTGCCTGCCTGTCTGTCTGTCTGTTTGTCCCACAAAGTGAAACCAAAACCAGACACCATATCTCTATGATTTTCTTTCTATGTCTCCTCTATTCTCTTTCCCCATCTATATTCTGTCTGTCTGGCTGTCTGTCTCTCTGCCATGCTACTTCAAAGAGATTCTGTCTCTTTGTTTGTCCCGCAAAGTGAAACTAAAACCAGACACCATCTCTATTATTTTCTTTCTTATTTCTTTATTGCCTTCAAGGGGTCAAACATAGAGGGGACAAACAAGGACAGACAAAAGGATTAAGTCGATTACATCGACTCTAGTGCGTAACTGGTACTTATTTAATTGACCCCGAAAGGAGGAAAGGTAAAGTCGACCGCGGCGGAATTTGAACTCAGAACGTAACGGTAGACGAAATACCGCTGAGCACTTTGCCCGGCGTGCTAACGTTTC
>NC_068994.1:21821536-21822168 GCF_001194135.2 Octopus bimaculoides
TGTGTGTGTGTGTGTGTGTGTGTGTGTGTGTGTGTGTAAATACACAAACATATGTCTATGTGCACTCGAGTGTGTGTTTTAGTGTTATGCTTAAATTATAGCTACCTGTTTTGATTTGTTTCTAGGTCTCAACTGAAGCAAGATTTCAATACGTCAGAAAATTCAACGGATTGCATTAGAAAACTGAGCAGAATATCAGAATAGCAGAATAAGGAAGCATCCACAAGTATCAAGAACATCAGCGGTAACAGCAACAGCAACAAAACCACTGTTTATAACAACTATCCCCTTCTAGAAACGCAAGCAAGCATTTACTGTTACTGCAATGATAACACAACCATTACTAACCATCAACACTTCCACAAAAGAACAGCTTACACAACAAGGATGTCAATATTAAAAGTATTCCGCAGAGCAACCGAAGAACAAAAACTACTACTACTACTACTACTACTACTACTACTACTACCAACAACAACAACAACAACAACAACGCCAACAATAATAATATTAATCATGGAAATTTCCAGGAAAACGAAGAGGGTAAAAGACGTGTGGAAAGATAATGGGTCTTTTGCTTATACAAAGATACTTTTCTGGTATACTGTTGGGTCTATTTATTGCGCATATTT
>NC_068994.1:21822872-21823791 GCF_001194135.2 Octopus bimaculoides
TGAGAAATAAAGTTGAAATGTTTCACAAATGCTAATATGTACGTTTTTTTTTTAATGCATTTATGTGTACATATAATACACGTATATGAACATATGCACTTAAATATATGTGATTTCTTTTTGATAGTAGTTTCAGGGAATATCATGACCAACAGCATGCTCGGTGGCAAGATTGTGAAGGTAATGAAAAGCCGTAAAAAAAGAAAGTATCTCTTGTTATTTTCATCGTCAGAGCATTTACTCGCTTGGAAAATTTTTACTGTCGCAGATATTGTGATCGTCTGCAGCAGAAAATTTGTGGAGTTACATTCTTTCTTTGTGAATCTTAGTTTAGTCATACTTTGAGCTAAAAATGATTGGTATTAAGTTGATAGTGTACTTTAGATATTGTTAAAATATATATATTAGCGACAGAGGCAGTATTAATACCAAGACGTAGTATTTAAATCTACTTAAACGTGGATGTTCCTTTAGAACAATCTATACTGCGGTAGACACTATAAGAGAAACTCTCATATTGGATTTTTCTTTTCTAACTTGGAGCGAAATGTAAATTTTATAAATTTTGAAGCCTATTACGTCACCTGATGAAGGTCCTTTGCACTGCGAAATGCATCACATCTTTCCCCACCCACAAGGGATCAGTGCAGAAGGCAGTCAAAACAATCGTTGTGATTAATAAAGCTTCTAGTTACACTCCCTCTACCGTATCAATCATTTAGAATATACTCAAAGTGCACCTACGAATTCCTTTCGTACACTCAGCGACGAAAGCGCAGTACCGCTGGTAGCCATAAGTGGTGAACGTGTTCTGCAGGAACACTACCTGAGACTTTCCCGAAACAAGGTTTGGATACTGCATTTTAATGTCTTCTATTTGAACTCTGATTTTAATTTAAAATTTAACTATATATATATA
>NC_068994.1:21827484-21831516 GCF_001194135.2 Octopus bimaculoides
AAGGTTATAGTTAAAAAGCATAAGTGGAAACATCAGGGTCATATGTTTAAAAATTTTTAAAAACTCTTTTCTTGCTTAGTCGGACAGGATAATATATTTTTATATTTGTTACTTTTAGTGACTTACCGATTTGTCCATCTTATCAAATATTAAAAATTCCAAGTCAAATAAGAAAAAAATATGAAATAAAAAGAAAATTGGAAATTAAAAACAGTTTGTTCTCATTATCTGTGCGTAGTTAAGAGGATGTTTAAAAATATAGTCTCCAGTTGTAGTCTCTCTAGATTTCTAAAGTACTCGTGAAAGATATCTTTTTTTTTAACTTCTCTCACCCTACATTGTGAACACGTTCTTTCCTCAACACATTACTATTGTATCTTGTCTGTTATGCTTACATTTTATTAAGGTTTTGACAGGAATATTCTATAATATTCCATAATATTCCATAATATTCTTATGATGAGTATGTCACTCGCGTCACTGTAATTTCATGTTACTGGATTGCAACAGTATACTTTGAAAGTAGTAGTATGGGGGCATGCGCTGTTACAGCATGTTGCTGCATCCTCCATTTCTTGGTGATTCCCTATTACTTTTGGCAGATGACACTTTTGTACCACCAAGGCGATAACCCTCCAAATTATGTGTCTGTTTGGGTAGTCGTTGTTGGTGAGAACTTTACGGGTTCAGAGAGCAAATGCAACCACAACCTCTTTAAATCGCCTTTTAGGACACGCAGAGGAAACGTTGGGTCTATTCTTTGACATGCCGGTCCCCACACAGCATTAGATCAACGTGAAATGAAATGTTTTGCTCAAGAATGTGTTTTGCTCAACACGTTGCCCGGTCCGGTAATCGAACCATGATCTAGCGATTGTGAATACAACACTTTTAACCACTCGGTCACGCATCTTTACTTTCAAAGACTGAACTCTGTGTTGAAGATCATCGCGACCGTCCTCGAGAAAATACTGGAAAAATGGACAGGGTTGAAGGGGTCATTAACTCTTACATTCATGATAATTTGATGGACGAAACGGTTGTAACAGCAACAGAAGTCATAGATCATCTGAAAAGCTTTGAGTTAACTACAAAACCGCTGGAATCGATGAATAAGGAACACCTTTGGGGTTAAGGCTGAAGAAAAAATCAATGCAAGCTGATATTTCATAAGGGAAATAAGAATCCAAACCTGATGCTAGTAATATGGTAATTATTTTAGAGATAGATGTTGAGATAAATGTAGTCTGGTTTGGGAAGAAACATGATTGCAACCATATTAATATAGCTGAATTAAACGCCATGTTGAAGGGCATAAATGTGGCTCTGAGGAAGCCACAGTATTAAAATCCACACCGATTATGATGATGTGATTGAATAGTTGGAATCAACGATGACTATTAAGAAGAGAGTTAGAACAAAAAAAAAAAAAAAGGAGCTTCAGAAATGATTCCTTAGAGAGGCTAGGAATTTTAGGAGAGATAATCAGCGAATTTGAGCTGAATCTGCATGTGTTTTTTGTACCCGCAGAAAAAAATAAGGGAAATGGTCATAGAAGGGTGAGAAAAACGTGGCTGGAGGTTCCAGGGGTGTATTCAAAGAGGTGTATAGCCTTAGTGTGCTGGTTGGGAAACCAGACATTGAAGAGAACGCACAAGATACATCTTGTAGAGGTGGACAGCACCTTCTTTTTGAACAGAAACGTTGACCCTGATATTGCTAGAGGTAGTGTTAGGAGAGAGGTTAGTTGTGACAGAAGTCAGTCTATTGAAATGCATTGAGCTTACATGAGACAGGAAGTATTCGGCTGGAAGACGATTGGAAACGATTAGCAGTTGACATACCGCACTGTCAGCAAGGCTTGTATCTCTCTGGTTCTCGCGTATCTCAGATAGTTCTGCTACTATACATATAAACGTTCGGTACTGGATTTCCAAAGATGTTATCTGACTTATTGGCAAAACAACAATATATATCAACCACTAGCCTACAGATATAATTTCCTTTCAATGTTTCACTATTCTATTGCTATTATAACAGCTACTGTTCCTTGAACTAGCAAGCTGCATAACACCAGCACCCAAACTCACCTTATGAATCCACCTATGTCATCTCTACTTCGTTTCATCATTAAATTCTACATTAAACATTTTTCTCAGTTATTTATCCCAGATTTGACATTCCCTTCCTCGCCACGGTTTCCCTATGAGCATAAATCAGCAGAGGTGGTGGTGGTGGTGGGGTGGGGTGGGGTGTGAAAAGATCATTGATTTTTCCCTCCTTCTTTGATTAAAAAAGAAATGCCTATGATTCACAATCAAATTTGTGAAATCAGGATCGATTTCGAGCTTCCTTTTTCAAACTTTCACTCATTTTGCGATGACAAAACTTTTCATCTTCAATCAACATCCTAAAAACAATTTTTTCAGACACTCTACATGGGAAATGATCACTATTGGCATAACACAAAGAATATGTTCTGCTCGTGTGGTGTAAATTGCTGATTAAAGATTTATATTTCATGCTAGGAACTATTTTGTAACTGAAGGTCGTTATCAATAAAGTGAATCCTCTGTGCTTCTTAAATCATCTTGAACGTATTTAACTTCTGATAAACTTTATTGATCAAGACTTCATTTGAAAGATTTCTGTTCAACTTCTCATTATTTTTAACAACGAAACTTGAATTACTCACGTCGTTTTTCTTTTATATCTATTTGTTATAGCTAAAGAATAGATTCGCGTCTGTCTTTGAAGTCTTTTTTCTCAATGACTTGTTCTTGTGGTAGGTTAATATTTCTGTGGAGTCTCTTGGTTGCAACTAAATACAGCAGATTATCAACTTACAATAGAAGTCTTGGAACTACTTGACCACATTTTTACATGTATGTATGTATGTATGTATGTATGTATGTATGTATGTATGTATGTATGTATGATGAAGCACAATTTAAGCTAAATGGAACATTGAACCGATATAACTATGCTTACTATGTACCAGAAAACCACCGCTTGCATGTGAACAAAGCAGTCAATTTACTGGGAGTCGATGTCTGATGTGGAGTGTTATCAAAAGGTTTAATAAGACCACTTTTTTTTTAAGGCACTCTTACTGGTCAAGCGTACCAAAACATGCTACTCACTTCCATTTTACCTGTCATACATGCACTTTAGGAAATGTGGAACTTTTCTTTCAGCAAGACAGTGCACCACCACACTACTGCCGAGATGTGCAAGCTTACCCAGATGAGTATTTGTAAGGACATTGGATTGGAAGAGTTAAAATAGCATGTGCAGTAATCCCACTGGACACTTTGGCCAACGTTGCCTAAGCAGCAGTTTGCCGTACTAAGAAGTGTCTGGAGGGTAATGGTCACCACTTTGAGCACGTCTTGTAATTGTAGAGGTTAAAAATAACTCGTATTAATCCCGTGATGACTGAGTAGATTTAGTATCAAAATATTTCAACATTTCTCTTTTCTTGAAGTGAGTATACATTTTTTGGTGGACTGTATCTCACTCTCTCTCTCTCTCTCTCTCCACATACTGGCCATCTTCACACTCTCCTGTCCCAAAGACACACTTTCTCTATCTCCATCCACGTCCGGTCACTTCAGAAATGTAACCACACGTGCATCGTTGGCTATTTTCCTTCGTCTTCTTTGGACTTTTCCCTTTCTCCTTTCCGATGAAGAGCCATGCTCAAAACGTTAAAAACTCTCTCCTTACACCGAGCGTCAAGCTAATATAATTCTTGCGTACGTCTTTATATTCGTATTTCTTTCTTTCTTTTCGCTTTTTATTCGTTTCTTGAATTGTTTGTTCGTTGAATTGAATATATATATATATATAAAACATCTACCTGCTTATATATACACTCACTCACACACACACGCAAACACACACATACACAGACACACACATACACATATATACACAGACATAAACAAACACACACAAGCATACGCACACACACACACACACGCACGCACGCACACACAGACACACAAACACACACACGCACGCCTATAT
>NC_068994.1:21834774-21836947 GCF_001194135.2 Octopus bimaculoides
AGCACCATCTGGAAAAGTCTTTTAGTTAATTATTTCGGGACACCATGGACCATTTAATCAGAGAGTTGTTGTTGGTTGAGACGTATCCAGGTGTAGGTGGTTTATTCGGTATTTCCTGGAGGAATGGGCACCAGTATTCGAGGTGGGGGCCTAGCGAATGTAGAGACGAGAAGGATGATGGTTTCATGATCCCTAGATTAGAAAGTTCTGAAGATCCATGAGCACATTCTGCGGGCAACATCGACTTTTTTGTTGATGTACACACTCCAGCATAGGTTGCTTCGACAGTTACACCTAAATCTCTGATATTATCCGACAGTTCAAATAGGTCTCCCGACGGTAGTGTATATGGTTGTTTGAGTGTGCCCTCTCTTCCAAAGCGGATGAGCTCAAATTTTGCTTCATTCAACTGCATATTGCTCTTTTTATTGTGTGCCCACTGGGTTACTGCGGATAGGTCCGATTGAAGCATTGTTCGATCATTTACTCCCTTAATGACTTTCTGGAGCTTAGAGTTATCTGAAAATATTTTTATGGTGCTATGTTCAATGGAATCTGCAATATCATTGATACAGACAACAGAGGCCTTGCTAAAATCAAGGTACATGACATCCGCGTTGGAGCCCTCACTTAGTTCATCAAAGATGTCATCAAAGTGGTGGAGGAGCTGTGTTAGACAGTCCCTCCCACCACGAAAGCCATGCTGATTGCAATTTAGGAAATTTGTTCTAGGAAAGCTGTTATTCTTGTTCTCAACACTCTCTCAAATACTTTGATGATATGTGAGGTGAGTGAGATTGGATGGTAGTTTACAGGGAGTGATTTATTCCCCTTTTTAAAGATAGGAACGACTGACTGGAGTGAAAGTTTTGAGGAATAAAACCGGCATTCACTGATTTCCTCCAGAGATTTGCAAGAGGAGCTGCAAGTTGCTGTCTGCATTCCTTCAGCACTCTAGCAGGGGACCTGTCCGGACCCACTGCTGAATCAGGTTTGATTTCTTTTATTGCTGCCATGATATCAGTGGCGTCGAAGGTTATGTCGGAAAGGACATGCTGAGGACTCAAAGAAGCAAAGCTGCTTGAGTCAACTGAATCAGGGTCACTGAAGACAGAGCAGTATTGACGTTACAGGATCTCAGCCATATCTTTGGCATCACTGTGAAGGATACCGTTTCCGTCAACCAGTGGGCCGATAGAGGAAACTATTGTCCGATGTGTTTTTGCAAAGGAGTAAAAAACCTTAGAATTATTCTTGATGTTTTTAATAGCACAGGCTTCCTCTGCAGCTCTTGGTTGTTTATGAGGGTTTTTATACAGTCCTTGAGTTGTTACTTCCTTGATTCCAAGGTTGTTAATATACTCGATTGGGGGTGATGCTGATGGTGGTATTCTAGGGTATTGATTTTTCGGTTTATTCTTTTTATTTTACTGTTGAGCGATTTTCTCTGTTTTGGAATCTGGCATCTACTGTTGTTTATGAGTCGTGAGGGTGTGTGTTTTGAGCCTATGTGGGTGACTGTATCCTCAAATAGTTGCCATGCACTTGTGTTTGTTGTGGTATTGGAGGAAGCAAGGGTGAAGGACGGATCTTTATGGTTTGACGGCCAACACTTGTTTTCTTAACGAAACACTTTCAAACTTGGGATACTGGTAGAATGTGTCATATAAAACATCTTTTTCTCTAAGCCTTCTTAACAAAAATTACTTCTTAATAAGTTATTTCATGTTAAAGTTGTCGTATTTCTGTAATTTCAACCAATCACTGACGTCTATTCAGCTGAATACAGTTAGTGCTGTTCGGTGTCAAGTGTGTTATTCCCTGTTTAATTATATCATTATTCCCTAGTAAGGGTTTAGGGTTTTAGGGTTAGGGTTTTAGGGTTAGGGTTTTAAGGTTAGGGTTTTAGGGTCTTAGGGTTAGGGTTGGGGCTAGGGTTAGGGTTAGGGTTATGGTTATGAGTTATAGGGTTAGGGTTAAGGTTATGGCAAAAATAATCATGACCCTAACCGTAATCCTAAAACTAACCCTAACTCTAAAACCCGAACCCTAACCCTAAAACCCTAAAGCTAAAACCAGTACAAACGCACGAACGATGTCATAAATAACAGTGACAAACGAAATATATACCGCTGATAGTTGTTGTTGACAACGGATAGTTTTTGTTGACAAA
>NC_068994.1:21838503-21841207 GCF_001194135.2 Octopus bimaculoides
TGTGTGTGTGTGTGTGTGTGTGTAGCAAAATGTGAGGTTGAAGGATCAATGTAAGTTGTCAGGTGTAGCAGATAATGTTAGGAATGTAGTTTACATTGTCTATTTGGTCATAGTTGCATTCACTTGTTACTGGAAGCTTGATTTGAAATATGGACAAATATGCCGCTACATAATGCAACCAACTACTTCGAGTCGGCGAAGTTGTATACACAGAGAAATGTACGAAGTAAAACGAAGGAAAGAGAACATTAAAGGGACGAGACAGTACAAAGACTTATTTTGTGTCTGTGTATGCGTTCGCTCATCGCTTCTGCCGCGTTGTCTCTGTACCTCAATTGCTCAGTCGGGTCTGTATCTATCTGATCTCTCTCGGCTCACTGTCGGCTCATCCTGCTGACTGTTCGTGTCTGCCTACAGAACTGGTATTTATAATGGCCCATTCTAGCTGGAAAGATAGATATACCATTATAAGAGTAGCTTATATTCATTTAAGTCACTACATTCCTATGTTAACTTCGTTTTTCATCGATACCGCTCCAACATGCCTTACATCATCTGCTACACCTGACAAATAGGTCACTTGCTGTCCATTTGAAGTGATGTTTACGCGAGTGTAAGTGCATATTAAAGTGGGTCGGGATAGCGTGCAGTATCGGCTTGGGTACAGTATCAGTTTTGTACGGTATTGGCTTCATGAGGTATCGGCTTGGGTGCTGATTCAAGTGGTATGAAACGGTGCTGGATTGCCAAAACGTATATGGGAGTGTATATTTAAGTACGTTTGAACATGGTGCAGATATCAATTTTTATTGGAAGGAGTTGAGGAGAAAAATGTCATTCTCAGTTCATGGTATTATAGGAAGATTTCTAGAATGAGTGTGCATTGTGTGGTGGGTGCCTTAAAGGAAGTGCAGAAGCCAAGTGTGTCTGGCACTGTGAGGGTGTGTAACTGCTGTGGGTAAAGAAAATACAAAGAACTGCCTGCAGAAGACATGCTGGATGTACTGAGCCGGGTAAATTTTCTCAATGTACCTGAGCAAGTCCTTTTAGAGAAAAGAAGATAAATGGCTGAAAGCAAGAACGCAGAAAGCATAGTCTGTGTTCCTTGTTGACAATGCCAGAAGAATATGGCAGGCAGTGTTAACAGGTTAGGTCAAGTTAAACTTAGGAGCTAGTTGAATAGCAGAAGAAAAATAAGCAGTTCAGTATGAACTGTTGCTAAGTGCAGCATCCGATAGACGCGGTATCATGAATTACAGCTTAGTGATTTGACAAGATCTGGAAGTAAATCGTTGAGGCACAAATACTAGGTTGTCTATGTGTAATTGTATGTATGTATGTATGTATGCATGTATGTATGTATGTATGTATGTATGTATGTATGTATGTATGTATGTATGTATGCATGTATGTATGTATATTATGTTTGTATATATTTATGAATGTATGTATGTATGCATGTATGTATGTATGTATGTATGTATGCATGCATGCATGCATGTATATATGTATGTATGTATGTATTATGTATGTATGTATGTATGTATGTATGTATGTATGTATGTATGTATGTATGTATGTATGTTGCAACGTTGTTTACGCCATAAACCAAAAGTGCAGAATAAGTTGAGTAGCCTAGGAAAACATTCATGCAAAAAGTAGGTAACGAAAACCATTGCATGGCAAAAGAATAATGGGTGATGTGTACGCAAGCGTAATGGATAGTGCATAAGCAATTGGAGAGAATGGGATACCATTAAAACGTGCATGCATGCAAATTAAACGTCGGTTGCAAATGCACACGAATGAGGCATTAAAGTTGAACATAATTACGTTATAAGGTTGCAAGCATGCGTGATCGACATGGAATTTGCAGAGCAAAAATTATTGTCAAAAAAACGAAATTTAGCTGTTGTCATGTTTTCAAGTGTACAGGTGAGAAAAGACGAAAAAGTGCGTACAGTAGTAGAGGGGATATGTTGATGTTCGTTTTGGTATACTGGAAGAGGATCATTCGTGTTCATGACAAAATTAAAGTGGATGTATGTGCAAACAAACCAAAGAAAAGAAAATGAAGCTGCAAACTGAAAAGGCATGTGATGTACATGAATGAATGGAAAGACAAACTATCTACTATAAAAAGAGGTCGTTGCTGAGATACCGGTGCTCAAGTGGAAACGCAAAAGAATTTGTCTACGTAGTGTATATGGACGCGAAATCAAGGTTGTTTTTGCTTTTAGATTGTTTTCCACGTCGGGCTTCCATATTTTCGGCAGCGTAATCCTGATGTGAGCAAAGCTATGAGCGAAGTAATTATTTAATTGCAGAACTTCATCGCGAATGTAAACTTGCAGTGTTTGCAAAGAAAAGATTTGCCGGAAGTTTATTGAGAAAGTTACATTTTTTCTCTTTTTTATTTTGTCTGTGTATGTGTGAGTTTTCGCTTTTTTCCTCTTCTTGTGCTTGTTTGACGATGTGCGACGGTATATATAAGGTGTTCTTCTTAGGCTGCATATTTGTCGAAATCAGGTATCGCTTGTTGGAAATAGGTGTAGTGACGCCTTTATAGCAGACGACATTTCCGGAGTTTATCCACGCATGCGCAGGGACTAGTTCCGGAAGGAATACAGGAAGAGTCTCATGCGCATGCGTGGTCATCGATATCCAAGCTTCGCGCGGATTTTCATCCTCTTTCACCCTGGCC
>NC_068994.1:21841865-21842895 GCF_001194135.2 Octopus bimaculoides
GTCAATGACTTCCAGAGCCTATAACCAAAGACTTCTTTGCGGCTGAGACCTTTGTGGTTTTTCACACAAAAAACTTCACGGTTATTTCATCCAAACAACTTTTTGAGCAGTTTCCTACATGTTTCACGAGACGTCAATTCATTCTTACACAGCATCCTCTACTTGCTGAAAATAGCAGTAAAATGCACAGTTACATTTCAGTGAGTACATAACATTTATTGATGCTAGCTTGTTCCCAGTTCAGCATTTTTCGTCACCTCTCCGTTTCTCTCGGCCGGAGAATGGAGGAGTTCTGGCTTATCTTCATTTGCACGGGATCTTTTGGTCATTTTCGCTCGCAGCTCCGAATTCATGACAGCATTTTCAAGCAATGCCACTCAACGGTATCTCTCAAATAGACGCCCTGTCACAACCACCACTGTCAACATCTTTACCAATGCATACACCAACGCAAACACACATACAGAACACAGCTACAGCCAGTTCCAGCGCCGACGTCTTCACCACCAATGTACTGTCTACCATTGTCATCGCCAGCAACACCAACATCAACAAGCGCGGTTTTATCTCGACCCTGTAAGAGTGGCTGTTTCCACTCACGATCAACAGACCAGAACTAACCAGCTAGAATGTTCCGTACCAGGTAACACAGGTCCCAGCATCGACGCTCAACTACAGCTCTGCTCCTTGACCACAACTTCCTGCGTATGAACAATCTATTCTCCGTGTGTAACTTTAATATGAACTGGTTTTTCTCTACAGACACTTTTACTATGTTCTGTGTTTTCTCTCACACACACACTTGTGCACTCATATATTTTCTTTTCTTTCAGAAAAAAAACAAAAAAATCAGACCTTTACATCGCGTGATTCCAGTTTCCTGGACAGTTGTCATCACGGTTGTTTTGTCATTGTCAATTCTTTTGTA
This sequence comes from Octopus bimaculoides, assembly GCF_001194135.2. Classification (NCBI taxonomy): domain Eukaryota; kingdom Metazoa; phylum Mollusca; class Cephalopoda; order Octopoda; family Octopodidae; genus Octopus; species Octopus bimaculoides. Next base: position 21,842,794 of record NC_068994.1, read on the forward strand.
CATTGCATGCATGTATCTCACAAGTGTACATCATTTCTTTGATTTTTCTTTGTGTGTGTTTGTGCCACATCTTGTGGGTGGTTTCGGTGGCCATCTTGCCTC
>NC_068994.1:21843379-21846752 GCF_001194135.2 Octopus bimaculoides
GTCTCATGCGCATGCGTGGTCATCGATATCCAAGCTTCGCGCGGATTTTCATTCTCTTTCACCCTGGCCGACGAAGAGCCTAGACGTCGTAGCAGCTTCTCTCCAACATTCCAACTCTGGAGCTACACAAATAACCACGCAACTTCATTGACGGCGTCTCAGTAACCAAAGGGCGAAGTGCTGCCGAATTCTATTGTAATAAATATTGTTGTGTTGATACTTCAGAATCTGCGTTCCGTTGTTTCTTCAAGAAATTTAATGTACGGAAGCGGAGTACACCTAATGGTGTATAACCACTTCCCTACATAGGCATGTTTAGCTCCTTTCGTTTGGAGGATAAGAAAAGGATAAGAAAACAAATTGTTTGTGTGTACAAATAGTCCGTCGTTGGGAAGTCGATGGACGTGCAAAAAGTTAATAAAATTCATTCACTTCGAAAGTATCGTGTCGTTTCATATTTGTTTTGTTTTTGTTTTTTGTCCATCTTTCTGTCTGTTCCCTTTTTGCGGTCAGACGGCTGGACCAATGGCCACGGTGTTTTTCGGGATTACAAAGGAGGTAATCAGAAAGGTTTTTAGCGAAAAAAATGTGAAAAAGCGGATATTGAGAGTAATTGTTCAGTTTACGGGCGTAAAAAAAGTAAACAAAATTAAGGGGGAGATAACTAATAAAAAGAAGCAAAGGGAAATACTTTTAATCATACTGCATACACAGCTGATACAGCATCCAAACAGTAAACAAATATTTTATTCTTCTCCACTGAATTATGTCATATAAATTCGTGCAAATACGAAAGAAACAACGCCTCAGAAGTGCTGAATTGACGGCGTAATTTGCGTTGAACGCATCAACATGTTTCCGATATTTTCTTCATGTACAATCACCTCGTGAGTGTATGCGCCACCATTTAAGATTCCAATATTATGATATGATCGGCTGCCATCACTTACGATGTAACTCCCTAGCAGAATTGATCGTTAAATTAATGCTGTCAAAGTCTGCTCAGAACGATCAGGTACTTCCACTAAAAAACATTTCTTAGAAACTTTTTATTCTGCCAAAGTCCCACTTCCCCTTAATTTCTATTTACTTTTTTTAAGCTCATAAACTGAACGATTACCGATATAAAGTTTTGTATAAATAAATCACCTTTGATTTTTTTGCCAAAATTCCGGCGTCGAGGATGACTCTGGATTCTCCCACCACGTATAGTTCGTGAATTTAGAGGGTTTAGATTTGCGATACTAGCCATTTATTTCCCATCGTAAATGGGCAGATTCCTAAAGATTCTGCTAGCGCATTCTCAGCAAACAAGGCACGGGGCCAGAATTATTTTTACCCACTCCGATGTTTACACATGGACTCCCATAATTTGAAAATTAGTGTCGACCAAACAGAAAATATCGTCTACATAAAAGTTTTGTAATCATATTGATATTATCGAACGAAATATAATTCTAACTCCGACTTAGACCCATCCTCCCCGACGACATGTCAACCTAAATTAGCTTTACGAGGAATATACTCTAACTATCAAACAAGCAAAAAAAATCCTGTAGCTATCGTGCATCCAATTTATGCCCTCTTGAAGGTTTTTGCTTACGCAAAAATGTGATATATAAATGCACTGTAATGACACCCCGAAACCACAAAGCAATGATATATATTGGAAGCACAATAGACTTTAAGTGTAGATATCGTGCACATATTAATTCTTTTATTAACCTCAAAACTAAATTTTCGACTTCACTAGCTACGCGTATCCGTAATCTCAAAGTACAAAATATACAGTACAAACTATCCTGGTCAATAGTAACAGAAGCACCCCACCTTACAATTCATATACACATAAATGTAAATTCTGTATTAAAGAATCATTAAATATTCTACGTGTGTATAATTCTTCAATGTTAAATAGGTTTTCAGGTGATATCTTCTCTTGTAGACACAGGTATTATTCGACCCTTAGACGTTTGGCTAACGCTTCATAATTCAACAATAAATTATTATTCAATTAAATCTGAATTGTAAAAGCTTGGTTCATATCTTCTCCTCTAACCTTCCACCTCTAATATTATTAATAGCGTCGTCTTAATAGTAGTATAGTCTCCCATCCTACTACTCTCTCTAAAAAAAAAAAAAAAAAAAAAAACGCTCCTAACACGCAGCCACCCTTTATAATGAGTGTAGCTCTTTATGAAGTCTGTCAACTTTGAATATCACCACATCAGCATAACAAATATAAACTTATCAGTTGCGAACTTTCCCTGAAGAAGGAGGCGGTGGTATGAATTAATGGACTTTAAAATCTATTATATCTTTGGACCACTATGCCCCCAGAAACAACCGTTGGACCTTAAGAACTTATAACCTTTCATATGGATTTATAACATTCTACTCTGATTTTATACTCTACCCATCCTATTTGTATATTTTTAATATCGTTTTTATTGTAAGTAGGACTATATATTTGTATAATCTTAATGTATTCTTAGTATTTAAATCGATATATTTATATATTTTAATGTATTTTTGATGTATAGATACATATTTAGTATACGATTTTGTGCACATAATATTTTTATAACGGAATATACTCTATTATACGCGTATTGGTAACCCATCTTTTGTTTCTCATCACTATTTTTCCTGTTTCTCCTATGGTTCAAATGTCTTGAACGCTTCGGTGTGTCCTCTATATATAGAGAAAATTTATCTCTAAAAATAAATTATATATATATATATACAGTTCCTGTAACACTACCATGTATATGTATGCACACACACACACACATACGTATATACAACAAAATTTTGTATAGAGTTAGCCAAGGTTTCGCACCCACAAAGCTGTAGTAACGCCGTGCGCATGCGTATTCTCACGCATGCGTGGAATTAAACAAGCAAGCGTTCTCGCTTCTATTCTATCTCTTTCTTGCTGGCCAGCAATAGAGCATGGACGTGTTTAGCTGTCACTCTCCATCTTTCAGACTTACACTCGACAGCTCGCTTACATCTACATACCAACGTCCTAACAACTATGCTCACACACACAGAAGCTGTAACAACAAACAAGAGCTAAAGATGTATATATTTACCACCTGAATAAATGTTGTTTAAGTTGATAGTCTGGAGTTCAGCGTTCCGTTATATTCATTAATTTTATATAGGAAAGTCAGGTATACATCTAATGATGTATAACCAACTTTCCTATACTGGTGACCCCGACGTGATTCGAACACGCAACCCGCTGAGCTACAATACCAACCTATAACTGGTGAACCCCGACTAAAGAACAAATACGGCCATGGAGACTGAACTACGTATTACCAAAATCAACAAGCGCGGTTTTTATCTCGCCTCTGTTAGAGTG
>NC_068994.1:21846762-21847585 GCF_001194135.2 Octopus bimaculoides
TACACTCGACAGCTCGCTTACATCTACATACCAACGTCCTAACAACTATGCTCACACACACAGAAGCTGTAACAACAAACAAGAGCTAAAGATGTATATATTTACCACCTGAATAAATGTTGTTTAAGTTGATAGTCTGGAGTTCAGCGTTCCGTTATATTCATTAATTTTATATAGGAAAGTCAGGTATACATCTAATGATGTATAACCAACTTTCCTATACTGGTGACCCCGACGTGATTCGAACACGCAACCCGCTGAGCTACAATACCAACCTATAACTGGTGAACCCCGACTAAAGAACAAATACGGCCATGGAGACTGAACTACGTATTACCAAAATCAACAAGCGCGGTTTTTATCTCGCCTCTGTTAGAGTGGTTGTTTCCACTCACGATAAACAGACAAGAATTACAGCCTGCGACTTTCCAATTGTGTACTTATATGTCGCATTCACACTCTCACATACACTTACATCTTTTATGCCACACTAAATGTCTCTTGTTATTCATTTCATACGGTTGTCTTTTTTATCGTCTCATTACTGGTATTTACGAAATCTATGTTATCGTAGTGTAACATAGTTGTATATCATCTTTGATATATTATTTTGTGTTCGACCGTGAGACACGTTTTAATAAAAGGAGTCCTCTGTTTTTCCATTCGTCACCATTTCTCCTTTTTGAGTTCGCACGGTCGTTTTTTCATCTTGGGTTAAGAAAATTTTTCTTCGAGGTTTTCGCTAATGGTCGTACAGAGATTTGTCTGTCGACCGTCTGTAAAAAGCGCACCTCTTCAAACACCATCACCAAACAACCTTTTC
>NC_068994.1:21847751-21864282 GCF_001194135.2 Octopus bimaculoides
TTAATCTTTCTCTTTCTTGCTGGCCAGCAATAGAGCATGGACGTGTTTAGCTGTCACTCTCCATCTTTCGGACTTACACTCGACAGCTCGCTTACATCTACATACCAACGTCCTAACAACTATGCTCACACACACAGAAGCTGTAACAACAAACAAGAGCTAAAGATGTATATATTTACCACCTGAATAAATGTTGTTTAAGTTGATAGTCTGGAGTTCAGCGTTCCGTTATATTCATTAATTTTATATAAGAAAGTCAGGTATACATCTAATGATGTATAACCAACTTTCCTATAAAGCCAAAGCCTTGTGGACAGCTCGTCAGACTCTATATGGATACAAAGGCTTAAAATATCTACGTCGCAATGGTCAAAATCTTTTGGCGGAAAAATTCACAAAAATCCGACCTCTATAAGAAGCAACATGGCAGTAAAATAGGATCTTTCAGTTCTTGAAAATGAAACTATGGAGGTCTGGAAACGTTGAATATAGATTTAAGAGCTTTTAGATGACTATAAGAAACTGATTCGGATGTATGAAAAATCTGTAATGAAATCGACAAAGCTCAAACACAGTCGTGTCTTTAATGAAACATCTATGTAAAATATACATACATGCATGTGTCTTTTTTATGTATAGGAATAACTACTCAACACCGCATTTTGTGGATACATATTTTCTTTGTGGATTTACCACGTCACGATTGATTTCAAAAATACATCGCAATTGTCAAATGAACCACTTATAAATGCTGGTAATCCGTCTCTTTTATGAGATTACGCAAGATTTTATGAAACTTCAAATGAAATGTGGTCATATAACGTGAGAATATGTACAAATAAAGGGAAGTAACTCATGTAGTGGCTTATATAATTGTTATCTCCCTTGCTTTGCTCTTTTTCCGGTGTTTGTGTATGTCATGTGTACACTCATTATTTTATGGAATTTATGAGGTACTGGTTTTTAAGTTCATAAAGTTAAATTTTTTACAGATCATATAGGTGTTATATGTATGCAGCTTTGAATTCAAACACGAGTCCTTGAGATTGTTGGGTGATTAATGGTATAAAGAATGTGTATCTTCTATCTTTTACTTCTTTCCGACTGTGACCATCTTGGGGCATCACCTTGAAAATTTTGTAGTCGAATGAATCGATCACAGTACTTTTTTAAAGCCTGGTACTTATTCTATCGATCTTATGACGAACCGCTAAGTTACGGGGACGTAAACAAACCAACACTGGTTGTCAAGCGCTGATTGGGGACAAGCACACACACACACACACACATATAATATATATATATATATATATATATATATATATATATATGTGTGTGTGTGAAGGGCTTCTTTCAGCTTCCATCTACCGAATCCACTCACAAAGCTTTGGTTGGCCCAAGGCTATAGTAGAAGACACTTGCCCAAGGTGCCATGCAATTTGACGGAACCTGGAACTATGTGGTTGGGAAGCAAACTTCTTACCTGTGCCTGTATATCATCATCATCGTTGTCGTTTAACGTCCGCTTTCTATGCGGTTTGACTGAGGACTGGTGAGCCAGAAGGTTGCACCAGGCTCCAATCTGATCTGGTAAAGTTTTGACAGCTGGATGCCCTTCTCAGTGCCAACCACTCCGAGAGTGTAGTGGGTGCTTTTACGTGCCACTGGTACGAGGGCCAGTCAGGCAGTATTGGCAATGACCACACTCAAAAGGTGTTTTTTACATGCTACCTGCATGGGAGCCAGTTTGGCAGCACTGGCAACGACCACGCTCAAATGTTGTTTTTCTCGTGCCACTGGCACATGTGCCAGTAAGGCGATGCTGGCAACAATCATGCTCGAATGGTGCGTTTTATGTGCCACCAGCACGGGAGCCAGTCAGCAGCCCTGGCAACGATCATACTCGGATGGTGCTGTTAATGTTCCACTGGCACAAGTGCCAATCAGACTGTACTTTCATTGGCCATGTCAGTGATTTTGATTTCACTTGCCTCAACAACTCTTTGCAAGCAAAGTTTATTGTCCAATGAATGAACGGTACTCACAGGTGGGCTGGTTATACACCACTGGCATAGGCCACAGGTTATGGTCTCACTTGGCTTGTCGGGTCTTCTCAAGCACCGCATATCTCCAAAGGTCTTGGTCACTAGTCATTGCTTCAGTGAGGCCCAATGTTCGAAGGACGTACTTCACCACCTCATCCAAGGTCTTCCTGTGTCTACCTCTCCCACAGGTTCCCTCAACTGCTAGAGTGTGACACTTTTTCACACAGCTGTCTGCATTCATTTGCAACACATGATCATACCAGCACAGTTGTCTCTCTTGCACACTACATCTGATGCTTTTAGTCCAACTTTTTTCTCAAGATACTTACACTCTGTTGTGCATGCACACTGACATTACACATCCAGCGGGGCATACTGGCTTCAGTCCTTACAAGCTTATGCATATCCTCAGCAGTCACAGTCAATGTTTCACTGCCATGTAGCATGGCTGTTCGTACACATGCGTCATATAGTTTACTTTTTACTCTGAGCGAGAGGCCCTTTGTCACCAGTAGAGGTCGGAACTCTCTGAACTTTGTCCAGGCTATTCTTATTCTAGCAGCTACACTTTCAGAGCATCCACCTCCACTACTGACTTGGTCCCCTAGGTAATGGAAGCTATCAACTACTTGTAGCGTTTCTCCCTGGAATGTGACAAGCTGTTTTCTGCACATTTTATACAAGTTGGCAGGAGTGTCAATTTGGTAGAACTTACATATTTTCCAATGAAAATACTGTCCTACCCTATTGGAGCAATTTTTATATTCGTTTGGTGTTAGTGAAACAAGATGGTCTATTATTTAATCAGATGTGTTATAGAATCTGCAGTTTGGGTCAGCAGTTTTTAAGAGTATTAGCCTGATGATTTCTGGTAAACAAGCTTTGATCTTTAGCTGCCAGTATGAAGTCTTCAACCTCTATTTTCAATTCTGAACTTCTCAGCCACTGATGGTTGGTTACATGGTCTACATCAGCATTTTGACTTTGAAGAATATATTGTCCATGTAAGGACTTCTGTTTCCATTGCTTCTCAAAAAGCCCATTCTTTTTAGCAGTCTGTTTGGTAGCAATGGCTTCAGGTTCTTCATCTGGTTACAGGTTAATGTCAAGTTTCCTTATGAAGTTACAAGCTTTTTGCTACTTTCATATTCATACACAAGCCACAACATCCAGTCCTCTGCTCCTTTCTATTGTGGAGATTTTATAGCAGCATTCTAGTTGCATCATCAGTCTGTTTTGATCTGCTGGAAACATTTGAAGCCTATGAAGACATGTATTTTTCCCAATTTGGTCACAGAAGAAATGGAACATAGCCATATCATTATGATCTAAAAATAAAGGCTCAGTCAATGTTATGGAGTTACACTTCTTTTCTAAAATTTAAGGAGTTCAAGAGCCAGCAATCAGCACATAAAGTTACTGTAACTGTTTTTTTTATGACAAGAGCATCATTCTCCTAGATTTTCTGGAATGTGGTTCCACTGTGGACAGCAAGCAGTACACTGAGGAATTAAAAAAGCTTAATGTTAAGATCTAGCATTTATCCAGTCAGTCTGTTTTTGCTGACTAGTTCTAAAATACAGAGATGTACACACACACACACACACACAAACAAATTTACTTATTGAGTTTGGGGCTAAAGTAGAAGACACTTGCCCAAGAGGTGTACTGGGATTCCAGCTGAAACCACATGGCTGCCTGCATCTACACATATACAAAAATACTAATTGAAAAAATATAAATTTAAACAAAGTGCAGAAATAGTCATTCTCAATAATAGAATAGATACATAAAGACACAAGAACAGCCATTCTCATTTTTTGGCCACCTCCTTCTTGTGAACCAACTACCTTTTATCAATACCCAAATAAATTACATTGGATACCGCCTCTGTAAGTACACTAATAAAAACATAGCTGTTTCCATTTGATCCAATTACAACTTGTTTTGTCTTTTCTTTTCCAACTCTAAAAGTAATGTTGGATCAATTTAATATATAAGTCCTTTTAAACTTTACACACTGGCCATCAACTTTAACAGCCCCATTCTGAAGACTGCTATATGTGTTACTGAAAGCTCCAATCATTTGTTGATCCAGACATGTACAACTGAAAAGGTCTGGCATATGAAAACCTGCAATGGCACATGCACATTTCAGTATCTTTACCTGCCAGAGACGGATGGGACAGAGTGTCTATTACAATTTTTTTTAAGGTTACTAGACTGTGGAAAGGTAACTCTGTATTCAGTGCCAGTTACAGGTATGTGTGTGGCTAAGTTTTATTAAAAGGTTGGAATTTGAAATTCGCTGATAAAACTTATAACCACAGGAATGCTTTCCTGTGCAGTTGCAACTGGAATTCTCAATGTCTATATTCTTGCTTAATGATGCATGGCAATTTCTTTTTTTACTAATTATAGTTCACTTTGTTGAGTTTGTTAAGGACTCTGCAGTGTTCCTCCTACATATCTGTTGGGATTCCTTTTCAGCTATTGTTTTTAACCTTCAAGCAGTGGTTCTCAACTATTTTTTGCCTGTGGACACCTTTGATTCCTATTTTACTCTGTTGGACTTCCATGGCCATTTGAAGTTTTTAAAAAAAATCCCATATATTTTTAGAATTAAATATTATTATATATATAAAAAAAAATAATACATCCAGTGTATTGTAGAAGTATAACTGATTTATTGCAGATAATTTTTAACAACAAAATCTTGTATGGACCCCAGTTGAGAACCACTATCTGAAAGCAATCTTATTTTCTTAGATTCATAACACTACTCTGTTTTCATTGATTAGGTTAACTATACCAAACCATGCATGTCAATTTGAAGCTTTCAATACAGTAATGAAAAAGTCACAAAGCAAAAAAGTTAAACAGTGGATTTTGTTTTGTTGAAGTTTATTTTCCATGAGAAGATTTTCGTTTTACACATGCCTTCTGGCATTTCACAGACTCACAAAAGATATTAACATAATTTCGAGCAGAAAATATTCACTGAGGCAAACAAACACTATCAGTGATCTCTTCTTTTATTGATTTTTCACTTTCGTTGTTACCTTTTAAGCTTTGAAAAGGGTCCTGGGTTGAGAGATTTACATCAAGGAATTCGCTGTCTTGAAGGAGTGAAAGAGAATTTAGAGAATTTTCCTTCTTGATAGAAATCAAGTTAGAGTGATTTATTTCTTCAAGATTTTCGACTTGAATCAAAGAATCAGAAAGGTTTGTACAGCTTTCAGTTTGCTTTGATTTTTGTTCTTTCAAGTGCACTTTGATATGTTTTTTCAAGTTATTTGACTGAGTGAAACTAAGGTTGCATTTGTTACATTTGTAAGGACGCTCACCTGTGTGAATCCGTTTATGTTTTATGAGGTGGCTTGTCTGTGAAAAGGCTTTGGGGCAAATATCACAACAAAATGGGCGTTCACCGGTATGTGTTCTCATGTGTATGCGTAAATCTGCTGAACGTATAAATGTTTTGTAGCATTCAGTACAAAGGTGAGGGCGTTCAGCTGTAGGCTTTACTTCATATCCAGTTAATATGCCTGGATTAGGGTTGGAATCTGGTTTAAAAGGATGTTTTATGCTTTGATGAGATTTGCTGTTGTCAATTTCCACATGTGTCTGTTGTTGATGGTTAGGACAATATTCAAGTTGTAATTCTTCAGTGGATTCATCTTTTGAGGTTTCAGGATTGGGAAAGCAGGGAAGCATCCGTCCAAGAAAAGATGACATTGAACTACTTACACCATCTAAAGGAATATCTGACTGGTTTTGGTCACTTCTAGCAGAAGGTGAGAGTGAATTTTTTCTTAATGTTATGTCATCACTTTCTTCTTTCATGTTAATCTGCTGGATATTGAGACCATCCAATTTTATATCATTTTTAATTGTTGGATAAGAACAAGCAGATGATGTAATTTCAGAGTTGTTTCCTGTAGTGGAGATGGAACTAAATGATACATTTTCAAACTCTAGGGATGTAAGATCAGGGATAATGGATGAAGGTAACTGATGCTTGAGCTGATTTTCAATAAGTTCAGTATTCTTGAAAGAATCATTTTCTTTCACAAATAATGTTTGGGATTGTTGGGTTGGCAGACTAGAATTTTCTGGGGAAGTGTACTGAATGTTATGAGATAGTTCCTGGTCATTTGTATAATTTATCTTTTGGGCAAGACCTTCATTGATTTGACCAGTTTTATTATTATTATCAGTATTATTATTATTCTTATTATTACATAGAGTTGTAGATTTAAAGTGAGTTTGAACGTGTTTTTTCAGATTACTAGATTGTGTAAAAGCAAGGTTACACAAAGCACATGTATATGGACGTTCCCCAGTATGTACTCTCCGATGTTTTGTCAGGTGGCTTGTTTGAGCAAATGTTTTTGGACAAAGGTCACATGAAAATGGTTTTTCTCCAGTATGAGTGCGTATATGCAAGCGAAGGTCTCCAGGACGAAGGAAGGCTTTGCCACAGCGTGAACAAATATAAGGTCTCCCCAATGACATTTTCCGATGACGGGCACCACTTTGTGACACATCCTTGAGAAAATTCCGCCCTTTGTTAACCAATGGTGAGCGTCCTTTGATTGTAGAAACTAATTTGGGCTCCATTCTCTGGTTCCAGTTTTGAGTTAAATGATCTGAATGATGGGTGGCTGAAGAAGAATTGGAGTTTATAAATGATGTTGATGAAACTCTTTGATATTTCTCTCTGCTAAGCTGTTTTTGGCACTGATGGTTGGAAAATTCATCTTCTTTAGAAAATTCCATTCTGCATAAACCACATCTAAAATTTTTCACAATCTTTGACTTATTTCCAAGTTGTTTCTGCTGTTGTTGTTGCTGTTGTCCAAGAACCATCCAGTGCAGTTGTTGATGGTCAGTAAAATCTGAAAACTGAGCAAAGTAAGCAGGACACAGTTTACACTGGAGAAGCTCATTGTGAGTAAGAGCAACATGCGAGAGGAAATCAGTTAATCGAACAAACTGAATAGGACACAGTTTACATGAATAAAACTGGTCTGAGGAAAATGAGGGTCGATTCCTGTGAATCTGAAAGTCAAAATCAGAAGTGGTGCTTACTTTAGATTCGCCTTCAGGTTCACATAAGTCAATGACATTGTTGGCAGATTTTACAGAGAGTGAGGTAGGATAATTGTTATTAGTCGATATAGCTGAATGTGGTTTCAAGGATGCTGAGTTGGAATTTATTTTATGAATTCTTACTTTTGTATTTTGATGGGTTTTGTTTACTTTCATTGATGTATTAACTGTTGACACTGAGAACTGACCTGGCATAGAAATTGGAGAAAGGCGCTTTGTTCGTAAGTGTTTCTTCATGTGAACTGAGAGAGCTATATTGGAGAAGAAATGACGCAGGCAATACTTACAACGATGAAGGACTTTAGAGTTGATATTCGTAACAATGCTGTTATTGTTGGAAGTTGTATCATTTTGACTAATGCTCCCGTGTATCACATTTCTTGAGGTATTGCTTGCCTTGAAGTGTGTCCTTACATGTTTCTTTAAGTTGCTTGACTGAGTGAAAGCTAAACTACACATTGAACACTTGTATGGCCGCTCCCCTGTGTGTATCCTTCGATGTTTAGTCAGGTGACTTGTCTGTGCAAATGCTTTGGGGCAAAGGTCACACTTAAATGGCCGTTCTCCAGTATGGGTACGCATATGCAGACGAAGATCAGCAGTGCGATAAAAGGCCTTAGAACAATGCTGGCAAATAACAGAGCGGTGTTTACTAGCTGTTGATGTACACTGACTTCTTTTTGTATCACCCTCTAGTCTTTGTATAGAATTACTAAAACTGGTTGATGTGTCATTCAATAATGTCACTTCTGTTTTGGCTGCTATTGTTGAAGCCATAATATAGTTCTTTTGTTGTATATTAAAAGATGGTTGGTTCATCTCTAATGAATGATTGTTGTTAATGGTCACATTCCCTAAAGTAGCTTCATTAAATCTGGTTTCCAATGCAGGGAACTCTGTAGAAATGGAAGCTTCATGTGAAGATTGGGGAGTGAATGATACAGGTTCCAATTTCAATTGGTCATCAGAAGGAATAAGATAAGAATGAGAGGACTGAAGAGAAGTTGGCATTGTTATGCAAAGAGAATTCAGCAAGAAAATTTATATTTTCTTTCGTGTCAGTAGTATTTGTTATTTCTTGTCCATTTTTGGTGTGCTTTGTTGTTGCTGTTTTTTTAAAATAGATAAATTTTGAAAGTTTTTAAATAAAATTGTAGTAGGCTGTTATGTACTTGGTGGTTGATTATCATGTGAGGAACTGACGATAAGGGAGGTAACTGCTACATCTAAACGAAAACAATAAAAAGGAAAACGTCAGACTGGTCGGTTGAGCAAATTGGGAATTAAAAAAAAAATTTATACCAGTTACTTCAAAGAAGAGCAGTGTTCTTAACCTTTGCACCTGCCTCAACTCTGAACTGGAGGAGATGATTAGGTGGGAGAGTTTGATGTTCAGGAAGTGAACACTATAAAAAGTTGTTCTGGGATCCATGACTGAACAATTTCTCTGTGGTGTATTTGACAGTAAGACTGATAAGAGGAGAGGTAGGCGCATCAAATGAGTTTGGAGATACACAACAGGCAAGTTCAGAGAAGAGACCCAAAACTAGTTGTAGTGTAATTGGTAAGTGAAGATTTTCTTAAATGATAGATGGTCTATTTTTGGACATAGTCCAGAGTGTGTGTACCTTTGTAGTGGATGTAATGATTCATAAATACAAGCAGAGAATACTTGTGCTCTGTAGAGAGCCAGCAACTATTAGATTGATGCATTGACTGACCCTAAAGAAGAAACCTAATCCTTGTGATAGAGGTTTGACTACGTCTGTCAAAGAATATGAGGCCTAGAATTTAAAAAATGTATGAAGGTTTTAGTTTTTAGAAAGTGTGTAATGCCAAATGTATTCTGTTATGTGCCTTGACTGCATTTTTGAGCTTTTAAATGAGACTAGATTATCATTGTAGCATTCTTTCAAAGTCTTTTTGTAGGGATTATAAATGTGCTGGAAATTAGGTTGGAGTAAAGTATTGTATTCTATGCACAGGAGTAGATATGATTAGAAATGCACCTGACATATCAAAATGAAGACAACATCAATATAAACATGAATACCAAGAATACAAATTTTGAATTCTTGATACTTTTACTCTTCTACGGCTGTTTTTAAACATTTATGGTTGGTTTTCATTATAAATATCACCTACCACTAGTAACACATTTTGAGAACCAGTGCTTAGCTTTGGTTTCCTGCTGTAATTTTGTCAGAAAGTTAAGGAAATGATGGTCACAAAGTTGAACTCACAGCCTATAAGTTTGTAGCATAATATCTTATTTTACCTGCTCATTTCTACTTGAATGAAATAGTTTTCATTAGAGAAAATAAACTTTTCAGCTAAATGTACTCCTTACTGCTAATATGAAATAGGACTAAATATTTTGCATAAGTCCAGGAAATTGGGAGAAGCAGGGTTATGAATTTTGTTTACGAATACAATACTCTAGTAGTGTTTGATTCTATGACTATGTGGTTAGTGATGCAGTAAATTAGCATCATAACCATTCTAATTCTTCAAAACTTATGATCCTAATGTGATCACTATAATCACTGGGTCGTTCCATTCAGTATTGTACATACATTTCTTGTTTAACTCTCTGACTAAAAATTAATTTCACTTTTACTTCAGGGTCGATAAATATTTTTTTGTCACAAGTGAGATAATGGGATCAAATATATTTATGCATAAACAATAGCTTTTCTCTAATATGAATGCAAATACCATCAAGATGAAGAAAGACTTTGCCACAGTGTGAACCATAAGATCTCCCTAAAGACATATCTGTCATGATGACTTAGCAAAATTTCTTTCTTGTAGGCTCTAGCCACCTTTTTTTCTCTTGGATTGGAAATTTTTAGTCTTTAACCTGCTTTTTTATCAACTCTGGTGTACTCTGAGAGTTGTATTTGTGTCACCTAAGACTTCCTTATCTACATTAGCAATATACTTGCTGTTACTTCTAACTACACATTCATACAATACCACTCTTGAGGGATCCTTAACTTCCTGCATGTGGGCAAAATTGACATGAAACCAAGATACTAATCCTAGATGGTCACAGTTACTTATAAGAATACATCCCACTGATCAGTAGCTCAACCTCTACAAAACTCAACTATATTAAAACACATATCACATATCTGGGGGAGTGCTGCAGCTATCTCTCAAATATGCAACATGTACTAGCCTACATATATTTTATTTCCTTTTTCTACTGCTTCTACATGTTACAAGGCTTCTGCTCAACTGAACTAGCAAGCTGTACACCAAATCCAAATTGTATGTAATGACTACATCTCCATCTCTCATCATCCCTAACATATTAAAAATCTTGTTTTAACCCTTTAGCATTTAAGCCAGCCATATCCAACTGAAATATTCTACCTGTTTTATGTTCAGATCCAATCTCATACATACTACCCTACCATGTCATTCTAAAAACAAACAATCAAACCATTCAAATCTTGAAGCTACAATGTGAATAATAAACATTACATCTGACAGAATAGTCTGAATGCTAAAGGGTTTTAAACACTTTGTTTAGTTCTTCATCCCTAGAACAAGTGATCTAAAATGCTTTCTCTTCCTCCAGTTTCTCTACAAAACATGGAAATTCAAGCTGAACATCTATATTGACTTCATCAGTTTACAAAATGCATGTGCACTACTGCTTCTCCTTTGCCTATTAGAAAAAAAACAAAAAAAACAATAACAAACAAATAAAACTCGGATTTCATTTTGTGCAGCTATTTTTCCAATTTTTGTCTTAACCTCAAATACTGGTTTAGATTGAATAACAAAGCAATTTTAAATAATAATCTTATCTTTTAAATTATTGTTGCAGTTTGTCCAACCAACAATTTTACCTTTGCGACTGCCTTATTAGTACCAACACATTATTTTCAGATTTTCTTTTTTCACTTAGGGCTGGATAACAGAGCAATTATCAATCAATTGTAGGATTGAAAGAAGAGAGAAAATTTCATGCCTGTCAACTACTTGTCAGCCTCAGGAAATTGGATGAAGCAGATCTATGAACAAAACGTATTCCATTTGTGACCATTCAATTGTTTTCATTTTCACAGATAGTTTATCTAATATGACATCATCCAAAGTGTCATATATTTTTTTAACATGATAAGCTGCAATTTAAGGGAGATTCAGCTGTTGTTTTGATCAGGTAGAGTAACCATGCATTTTGGCTTGTGAACTAGTGGTCACAGCGGTTGGTGACAGTCAAATGATATTCTTCTGGATGAGGTCAAGAATGTCTAAGTGTGTAGCATATTCCAATATGGGTCTGAGTCAGTGAAGAATGTTGCCCTTATTAAACAATAATTAAAATACCTAACTGGTTGTAGAGATGGAGATAGCTAGGTAAATAAGTTTTGGCGGTGAAATGCAGATCTTGATGTTTTGTAAATGTACATGCATGCAACATGGATTCTTGAATTTTAGTTTGTGTACCAGTGTTACATGTGTACATGTTGAAATCAATATTTTGTATGGAATCTGACTGAGATTTAGATTCCTTACATCAGCTGTCTAACTCAAAGTCAGCCTCTGGTTAAGAAGGCTTATAAACATTGACATTCCACCTTTGACCTACCTGTCTTATTTTCTGGCAATCCTATATTAACTACACTATCCAAAGCAATGTTTTTCTTTTAAGACGATAGATTATAATTCGAGGAAGATGTGGTTGCTTTTCTAGCAACTCTTGTGACCACGAAGAGGCACCCTTTTTGGACCGCCCAGCATCTATCATTAACTGTATTGCTATTTAATGGTAGATGTGACTTTATTAGGTAACATTAAATAACTTTGTTAATTGATGGCAGATGTAATGGCGAGTTCAGAACAAGTTTTATGTTGGTTTAAGGCGATGTTTAGTGAAAGAAGATATTTGACATGAAAATAATTTTTTTATAAAGTGGAAAAATGAGTGATGTTTATACCAATTCGATGACAGATGTAAAAAGAATTAACGAGCGCAGGAAGAAAAACAAGTCTCCGAGCGCTACGTCAATTCCACCTGGCAGACCTTTCAGTTCCCTTTACACCGTTCGTACGTTTGGAAAAGAACGAACGGAACAATCACATATTTTGTTTGTAACACCACGAAAAGCTAGAAATAATAGCGAAATCTTCAAATCACACCTTACCGTCTTAAATAAGGAAATGACACTAGATAATGTAGTCTTAGTCACAACGGAAAAACGAGATAATTATGGCTGGAATGACTTTGATCATCTGCGCCTTTTAGGTGGATATGGGGCTAAGTAACAACAACAAACTCGTACTTATGTTAGATATCAACAATACAAAATTTACGAAGAGAAACAATCAAGAAATAATGGAAACATAAGATTTAGTATAAACCTGTGAAGTAAATCCGTGTTAGAAATGATTAAAACCGACACAATGTATTCATGTTGAGGCGTAAGAGGCTCGGAAATGAGCTTAAAATACTTGGATAATAAATTTCAATATGAAGGATTTACAATTTCGTGTTTAAAATCCAGAAGACAAAATGTATCGTACCTGAAACGGTGTAACGGGAACGAGAAAAATTATGTCCCCAATTAGAACAAATACCGGGATTGATACTGGCGAATGTGAAAGGTAGTTTATCTTTCATCTTTTGCTTGTTTCAATCATCAGACAACGGTCATGCTGGGGCTCTGCCATGAAGCATTCAGTCGAACGAATCGACCCCAGTACTTTTGTTTTAAGCCTGGTACTTTTCTTTTTATTCTTCTATCAAACCGCTAAGTTACGAAGACGTAAATACACCAACACCGGTTGTCAAGCAGAGTAGAGGACGAACACAAAGACACACACTCATATATGTATATGACGGGTTTCTTCCAGTTTCTGTCTATCAAATCCACTCACAAGGCTTAAGTCAATCTGGGGCTATAGTAGAAGACACTTGTCCAAGGTGCCACGCAATGAGACCGAACCCGGAACCATGTGGTGGAGAAGCAAAATTCTTACCACGCAGCTACGCCTGCGCGGTTGTAATTTTCTTTTTCCTGACTTATTTCTCTTTTTATATATTTCTGTTTGACTTTTAAAAGAAGTTATGAGATAGTGCTGTTGAATTTCCCATTCATTCTCAGACTGGTGAAACTAACTACTAACCTGACCATTTGGAGTTCAATGTCAACAGTAGTGGTTCCCAGACTTTTTCGTAATGCCGCTCCCTTGGTTCCCAGACCACATTCCTGGCGCCCCCTGACAACAGGGTCTAGCCGCTGACCACAGAGCACACAGCCAATTCCAGCGACGACACGACAACAACCTCATGGAGACTCAACCATCAGCTTTCGGCAAACTCCATCTTCGTCGCCTCCAGCTTCTTAGCGTTTACACCAACTTCTCTACATACACACCAACCAGCAACGCTCGCACAACTTCTATTTTCAACACTGTTTGTGAGTTACTTCACCATGGCTAACAGCGAATACAACCCACGAGACCTCCTGTAACAAGTGACCCGGCAGCTGCATTGAAGTCACAACTTCTTACATGACAGTGTGCCTCTCCCTGGCTCTGCTAGACAGCCTCAACTTCTTGTTACAGCTCCTCAACTCCTGTGTACTTTGACTATGAACTGGTATTTACCATCCTTGTGTCTGGACTTTCTCTCAACGTCATAATAGACTCACATTATTTACATTTGACGGATATTCGTCCTCATCTTGTTTGTTGTTAACACAACGTTTCGGCTGATATACCCTCCAGCCTTCGTCAGGTGTCTTGGGGAAATTTCGAACCTGGGTTCTCATTCCTGGGTTCTCTATGCTCTGTGCTTATTGCACACACATGCATCCGTGTTTGTATACACATACACTTTGTTTAGAAGATGGCCTGTCTATCATTATGTTTATATGTCGCACTCACACACACATACATACATGTTGACATATCAATAAAATCTTCTCTTAAACCTTTGTAATAGAACGACCGTGCGAACCAAAGGAGAATGGCGACGAGACGGGAAAGGCTCCTTTTAACCATGTCGCACGGTCGAACACAAAACAAGATATATAACATAGAAGGCTCGTCGTGAGAGATACGAGCCAAGTGCCAGTAGAAGGAATCAGAGAGTGACAGACACAACCGTTATATATATACAAAGAGAGTAAGTTTATTAACACAGTGAAACTGTAGTGTCTGTGTGTGCGTGCATGCGGCATATATAAATAACACGGTAGATAAGTCAGGCCTTCGTGTACAAGAGTATTTATACAACAATATGAAATGACGGACTGTCGTATAAGCAAGATTGTGTGTACAATATGTGAGAGTACAAGTGTGTGTGTGAGTGAGAGGAACACAGAACATAGAAAGAGTGTCTGTAATATAGACTGTAAAAGTCTTAACCACTGAGATTGAGAAATACCAGTTCGTATATGAGTTACACAAGATATAGAATGTTCAATCGCAGGAAGTTGTGGCCAAGAGAGCAGAGCTGTGGCATCACATGTTGTGTGTGTTGAGGGTCGATGCTGCGACCGGTTACCTGGTATAGTATATTCTAGCAGTTTGGTTCTGACTGTCAACTCGTGGTGGAAATAATCCATTCATACAGTGTAGGGATGAAACCGCGTTTGTTGTTGTTGGTGTGTACTCTGGTGGTGGGGTTGCTGGTGACGACATTGGTAGACAGTACATTAGTGGCTGTAGCTGTGTTCTGTATGTGTGTGTGGTCAGCGACCAGACCTGTGAGAGGTCTGAAATCGAAGACGACTGGCGTAGTTGGAGCTGGCTTATTTATAGATGAAATAGGGTTCACCAGAAACGCAGAAAAAACTCTCTCTCACGTGAGCTTATTATAAGGCCACGATTGGACTGTATGCACCCTGGCGTGAAGCAGAACTGGGGACAATTGCCGCGCAAATGAGAACCAATCAGGATGGTGGACACAAGGGTCCAAGGCAGCCGAAGGCTAGATGTTAGCAGCTTCGTTATCATTTATGATTGAATACCCGAGAGAGGTTTCACTATACCTTCTACCGGTTGTGTCTTTCTTTTCCGTCTGGCACTTATGCTCATTTATCCTCTTTTCGTATTTTTTATGTGTATCGACCGTGCGATGTACTAAAGGAGCCATTCCTCGTCACTTTTCCTGATCGCACGGTCCTTACAAACCCATTATTTTGCTATTTTTACAAAATGAAAGAGTAAATTTACATATCATCTGCGATCACGTTTTTTCATATTTTTACTACGATGGATGTACTTTGTGCAGGGTTATCAGCTTCCCAACGTCAGACTGAACGACACTAAGATTCCCGTGTTCAAAAATTTTCAGTCTGGTTTCACTTTGCTCAGAAAGAATCGGGGCAGCTGTACAGAAACCTCGATCTACTGAATATGACTTCGGGAGGCAATAAAGTCAATTTCCACATTACAGGGTAGCAGTCAGAAAAGTCCTTTTGCAATTAAAAATCCTGATATGTTTTTTTTAAACTTTGGTCTCAGGTCAAAATCATTTTAAAGTAAAGCCAGTTCTTCCTCCACTATTTTTGTTTCTTCATTACTGACATGTAAGAATCGCCCAGACTGGTATTTTAAACAAAAATAAGTAGCCCGAGTCTGTCGAACATAGCTAAATCAGGTGTGGAGGATAGATTTGAATGTCTTCTTCTAGTATGCATTTTCCTTCTCCAGTTCAGAGAGGCTCTGAAACTGGAAGAACTCACTACGGCTTACGTTACATTTAAAAAACTTTGACTAGGGCAGAAACGTGGAGAAAGCTGATTTTACCTTGATAAGGTTTAACCTCATTTCCTTGCAGTTACAAAGTTAATGTCATTGAGCTTGGTGAGTCTGCGTGATGTTTCTTAATTCATCAAAAAGAGCAGAATTAGAATCTTGCAAGAATTTTTAACAGGTTGATTAATATGTCTCAGGCCCTGCTATAGTTACAATTTTCTGGTTCCAATGAGTCGTATGGAAAGAAATATAAGTGGAAAGAAATATAAGAAAACAAGTTGCAATTAAGTGCTACGTTTTATTCAACGTTAAATAAATTGGTACAGCAACAGGTAGGTCACATCATGACGACACTGTTTGAAGAAAATATATGTAGTGAAACTACCTATCGCCATTAGATATAAAACTACTATCGCCATTACATACAATCTTCTCATTTAAATATAAACAAGCGCGAGCGTAGCGGAGAACCCATTCCTTGTCATCACGTGACTGATTATTATTCGAATCGGCAACTTCTTCGAACCGTTCCCGCCAGAACGCAAACTGACCAATCACGGCCCCTAATAAGGTCACGTGATAGAGTATTTTTCTGAAGCCTTCGGGAGCCGATAATTCGCTATAAATAGATCAACTCATACCCAGCA
>NC_068994.1:21864839-21871565 GCF_001194135.2 Octopus bimaculoides
TCTCACATACACATACATGTATCACTCACATACATACTTTTCTTTGTTCGACGGCCTGTCTTTGATTATGTTCTTATATGTCGCATTCACACTCTCACACAGACATACATTCTAACGCTACAATAAATATTTCTGTTATTCATCTTATACGGTTGTGGTCTTTCATTACTGGTCATCTATGTTATCGTAGTATAACATATCATGTATATCATCTTAGATATATTATTTTGTGTTCGACCGTGTGACGCGAATAAATAAAAGGAGTCCTCTGTTTTCCCATTCGTCACCATTTCTCCTTTTTGAGTTCGCACGGTCGTTCTTACATATACATATTTGCTTCTCAAATCAGTGATGTGTGCTGGGCAGACAGGAACAGAAATACGTGACATCCCTTCTTGAAGTCTCTCATATCAACTCTGCATACAAGTGCATGGTAAAGAGGAACGTGCGTAACGCGTGAAAACTACCTGCAAATAACTCTCCTTTCTCTGTGCTTTCTCCCTACCGCACTGGTGAAAATAGGAAAGATCCTCTATTTAAAGATGAGTAGGGACTCCAAAGAGCAAACACATTTTGCCGCGCTTGGTTGGTCCGCCAAGTAATACAAATGGATAATTAACGAAACCAATCTCAGCAAAAGGACTTGGCCAATGTGTTACACCATGACATGATCAGGTTACGTGACTAATCACAGAAAAACAGCGTATGAGCCATTTCCTGACTACTTAAGCCTAGTCAGTCAATGTATGACAGGAGTCTCGCTACAAATTCAATAACTGTTTTAAAAAAGGAATAGAAACTTTCAGGCAATTTTCCATTACCATCTATCGAATTTCTGTATGTAACAGTAATAGTCCAAAATCTTTATTAATGTAGAGTTGTTGAAACAGTGAGGAATTGAGAGCATGTGCCTGGATTTTATTTAGAGCTGTGACAACAGTGTTCAACGATTTGTTAAGTCTACCACTTAGGTTATTTGCAACGTGTGCAAGCACACTAGTTATAACATTTTCAATAAACTGATAAATGATATCCCATTTACTGCTCAAAAACGAAATACTGGCGACATTTTGCATCTGTTTCTTGTGGTCCAAGATGTTTTGTGAAAATGCAAAGGTCAGTTGGAGTGTCTGATTTTTTTTGTTCTATCTCGATTGCATATTTTTTAATGTTTCTTTTTATAGTTTTATTATCGGTGTATAACATTTTATTTGATTAATGTACTTATTTTTATGTTTTATAATGGTTTGTTTTATTTTTTACTTTCGATTCTTTGTATTAATTATCTTGTTTATTGAAATGAGTTCTTCATTGTATCTCAGTTCCTTATGTAGCACACTACAACCACCAGAATGGATTGTTATGGAAACAAGCGAAACGGTGAATAAAAACGAGGTACCTTATGAAAAGTCACCTGAAGGGACACATTTGCACCTATGATGCACCACAATTGTTTTCACATCTCACCTGCGAATTACCGGTGCATGATGGACCGAAACGACTATAGAGAATAAAGTCTCGTGAATTCCACTTTTTTCTCTCATCTTTTTATAAACTCTACAGACACAAAGGAATTCTCGAAGTAAATCCAGTGGCATATACCTCCATACTGTTGACATCAGGTAACCGAATACTGTCAACGGGCTTTAATTGGCATACTACAACATGTATACCTGAAATTCAGCCGAGGTCGACTTCGTCTTTCATCCTTTCGAGGTCGATAAAATAAGTACCAGCCGAGTACTGGGGTCGATGTAATCGACTATCCCCTCCCCCAAATTTCAGGCTTTGTGTCTGTCGCCTTTCTCGACATTTCGGTCAGCATTCATCACTCTCCTCTCACCACCTCCATCCACTACAAACACACCGACTCACACTCATGCCTCAACTTCCCCTCCTCCCACCTTAAACATACCAAGCTCTCCATCCCTTACTCCCAATTCCTTCGTCTGCGCAGGATCTGTAGTGACAACCATAACTTTGGAGACTCAGTCTCAACTCATGGCTCGCCACTTCATCCTTCGTGGATATCCCCTTACCACTATCCACACCGCCCTTGCCAAAGCACGTTCCGTGGACCGTGCATCTGCTTTCTCTCCCTGCACCCGCTCCGCCGATACCCGTCTCTCGTTTCCCCTCACCTACCACCCATCCACCTTGCCTCTCCAACACACCATTCTCCGAGCCTTCCGGCGACTCTAGTCCGACCCCTCTACTTCGCACATCTTCCCTAACATACCCCTCCTCTTCTTCAAACGAGCCCACAACCTACGTGACCTCCTGGTCCACAGTTTCTTCCCTAAGCCCACCTCCCAACCCGGCTCGTTCCCAGGCTCCCACCCACGCTTCCGCACTTGCCCCTACCTCTCCCACACCACCATCCTCACAGGCATCCACCATCGTCCCTATTATATCACTGACTCCTTCACCTGCACTTCTAGCAACGTCATTTACTGCAACTCCTGCTCTCTCTGTCCTCTGTATATCGGTCAAACGGGACGTCGCTTGGCTGACCAGTTTGCGGAACACCTCCGATACATCAGACTCGGTAATGACACTCCGGTCTCGTGCCATTTCCGCTCTACTAATAAACTTTTTACACGAGCTGTTCGCAAGATTTGGTATACCGGATATAATTGTCTCTGATAACAGAACACAGTATCCTGTGAGTTTAAAGGATTCTGTGAGATGTTCAAGTTAGAACATAAAACTATTGCACCGTATCACCCTAGATCGAATGGAAGGGCCGAGCGGTTCGTGGACACTTTTAAGAGAGCTTTAAAGAAAGCTAACAAGGAAGACACGAACGAGATTGCGATCCAACAATACTTAAGGGTGTGCAGGGTAACACCGAACCCAAATATGCCAGAAGGAAGTTTACTAGCAGAATTAATGTTTGCCAGAAAGGTGAAGTCAGTATTCGATAAACTGTTACCAGTGAAGATAAAAATACATACTAGTAAAGGCATGCAAAAATTCTTTAGAATAGGTGATAAGGTATATGAAAGAATGTACAAAAATGGGAAGCAATACTGGGAAGAAGGAAAAATTGTTACATACATAGGAAGAATGATGTATGGTGTAAGAAACAGAAATGGAATGGAAAGGAGACATAGAAATCAGCTTAAGGAAAGAGTCATAGAAAAGGAACCAACAACTGTAGAAATATCGGTGGATTGGCTATATGACACTTTTCAGGTTCCAACACCGTTACAAGAAGTCGAAACCACACGTACAAAGAAAAGAAAGAACACTTAATTCCTAAAAGTATACCCGAAGAATAAAAGATATTGAATATATATAAAAACGGAGGCAGTAGGGTGAATAAAATAAATTGATTGTTAAATAAAATAATTGAAAAGGGAGATGTATAGTAAAACTGTACGCCCCTCCCGGTAAAAAGTGGTAGTAGCCAGCCATTATAAATAGACCAGTAGCCGGTCGACAGGGAGAAGGTCGAGAGTACGTGTAGACTGTGCTGATAGCTGTGTCTGTTCTGATATAGTAATTATACTGTGATACTGAGTAGACATTATATCGACCCATCCTTTTGAGGATAATAACACTGTACGACTGGGGGTCGTACAGTGTCAGATAGAAAGATTCTATCGACGACTTCGGACTGTAACAATATCTGTCAGAGCGACAACTGTCATCAAAAGACAGATAAAGCAGTGACAAAAGACCGCATTACAACAGTCATGTTTAGAGGAAAAAAATTATTGAAATGATATAAATTAATGCATTCTATTATTCAAATTTAAAAAAAAAGAAAACGTTGTTTGTGTAAGCAATTATAGCTTCTTTCTTGTTTAGTGTTAACTAATTTATTTTTCGAAGTTAATATTTGGTGTAATTCCTCCAGGCATAAATTGCATCTTTCGTCCCCTATTTTATAAGGTTTTGCAGTACTAATAATTTCCCGTTTTAATGAATATTTAATGCTTTCATCCATAAGTGACAATATAGGCTTGTTGACTTGTTGAAAATTTTCTAGTATTATTTCTAAACGAACTTTCATGATTTGCTCCTGCAGCATTACGACTGTGTGTTGAAATAACTAATGAATCACTCAAATGTGAATGTGATATACCTCGATTTGGCAAAGGCCTTTGATAAGGTTGATCATGGAATGATACACCACAAGCTACGGAGACTCGGCATAGTCGGAAAACTGGGAGAGTGGTTACATATCTTCTTAATTGACAGAAGCCAGGCTGTGACAGCCAATGGGGCCCTTTCCAAGGAGACAGTAATAGCATGTGGAGTGTCTCAAGAAACTGTTTTGGGGCCACTACTGTTTATGGTGGCTCTTTCGGATATGCCATCAGTTACACAGACAGCCACACTTACTAGCTATACCGACTACACAAAAGTAGTACGAGCAGTCAAACAACCTCTCGATGCTAATCTACAGAAAGACCTAGATGCCATATATAAATGGACTGAAGAAAACATGCAGTTTAATGCAGGAAAGTTCCAAATCCTCTGCTATCAGCTAGTTTGTGCTAATGTCCCACAACAAATGTACTTTGAAACAAAAGGAGCAACAATCCCAGAGTTAAGTGCAGTGTGTGATCTGGGGATTGATATGAACAATAACGCCTCGTTTCACGTACATATCACCAAAATAGTACCAATGTGCAGGCAGATGACCGGATGGATTCTGAGAACTTTCAGAACAAGGGGCCAGGAACTATGCTGGTTCCATAGAGGACATTTGTACTCAACCGCCTGGACTACTTCTCTCAACTTTGATCACTCTACAGTGTCAAATTAATAGCGGAACTTGAAGCGGTTCGGTGGCGCAACACAAGGAAAATTGCATCAATGGAACAACTGTGCTTCTGGGAGAGACAGAAAGAGGTACAACTCTACTCTCTGGAGCGAAGATGGAAGAGATATGCAGTGATATATGTGTGAAAGATCCTGGAGGGGCTGGCATCAAATTTTGGCAGCAAGAGCTGTACCAACCCCCAAACTGGACATTACTACACGGTTCCAAAGGTCCCAGTCATCCCATCGAGATTGAGAACCATGTACTGCAATAGCTTGGAATTCAAGGACCCATGGCTATTTAGTACCTTGTCAAAATATCTGAGAGATCTGCATGAAGTTGGAGTGGATGCTTTCAAGAAACAACTCAATCTCCTGTTGTCCAAGGTCCCAGATGAGCTTAAATCATGGCAAGAAACCCAAAATAGGGCAGCAATATCGAACTCCCTCTTTCACCTAAAGCCAATCATATAGGAATGGCTGTTAAAAAAGTAATAATATTAGCGATGCCTCAGTATGACCACAGCCTTTGGGCTGAAATGCATAAAAGAATAAAAGACTAAAAGAATACACATACACACATACAATATATACACACACATGCCACACAAAAGACTTATGGTGAAACTCTCTGCAATGGGTGTAAGAGATGATCTCTATAACTGGTTGAAGTCTTTTATTATCGGCTGAAAAGAACACTCTTCACCCTATGAGATGACATCTGGTGTACCACAGGGATCTGTTCTTGGCCCCCTTCTATTTGTTGCATATATTAATGATATAGATGCCAACTTAAAGAATGCCACAGTGCTGAAATATGCAGATGACATCAAGCTGTACCTCGAAATAAAAAGGACAGATCCTGTGCCCTATAGATCTTTATTGCAATCAAACCTGGACATGATCCAGCAATGGATTATGGACTGGCAACTCAAGCTGGCTGTGGACAAATGTACCACCATGCATTTTGGGAGGAAAAACCCAGCGTCTACTTACTACCTCCACAACACTAATCTCAAGAAGTCTTCTTGCCAACATGACCTGGGCATTATTGTTGACAGCAATTTGCATTGGATAAAACACATTGCTAAAATTGCCAAGAAGGCTGAGGGTGTCTTGGCATCACTTACCAAGTCTTTTGTGAGCCGCTCTCTGGCTATCTATCTGAGGCTTTATATAGTTATGGTGCGACCTCACCTGGAATTTGCATCTCTGGTCTGAAACCCCTATCTTGCCCAGGATATTAATCATCTGGAAACCGTTCAGTGACATGCAACCAAGAGAATACCCTCCATCAGGCATTTGCCATATTCGGAATGCCTTACTTCCCTGGGTATGGATACATTGAAATTCTGACATCTGGCAGCTGACTTGGCAGACGCCCATAAAATTATTAACCATCTTACTAACAATAACTCTGAGCACCTTTTCAAACACCACCCGTCTAACACCCGTGGAATATGTTTACAAAGTCAGAAAGTAGCACAGCTCCTGTGACTTTCGGAAACACTTTTTCACGCTAAGAGTTGCTGAAGTATGGAACAAACTGCCGGCATCCTTCAAAACTTCCATGCTTCCTGAGATTCACCAACACTACGCCTGATTTTCTCCCCTCCATACACACACAAGCATATATCTGACTCATACACTGTTCACTTTCCAGGCATTTGTACAGTACTGCATATGCTTTATGCACACTTTTGACAAGTTGTAGTGCACCTGAGCATTGTATACAATAATTTCATTATTATTGTTATTATTAAATAATAATTATACATTTTATACATTCAGTTTATTACACAGAAAGTTAAACTATGTTACCAACTGAGATTATTAACAATCTCAACATCTACACACTTCTCATATGAGTGCAGAATGTTTCCATGTAATTGGGATGAAAAGAATAAATGAAAACAAAAACAAGGAAAAAATTTATGTTTGTTTATTCAT
>NC_068994.1:21872916-21874062 GCF_001194135.2 Octopus bimaculoides
TATATTATATATATATATATATGTGTGTGTATATATATATATATATATATATATATATATATATATATACATATATAATATTCATGTGCACATATGCATATACATGCATTTACATGCAGAAATACACACATACAGTGAATTTAGTTGTGTGATTTACCATAATGCACCAAAGTGATATAGCAAAATGACCAAGTGACACAGTATCAGTATAAAAAATAGCTGTCATTGTTTCATACCCAATTGTGTAGCAACTAATGAATTCATCTGCTTCAGGTCAGATGTGCTGAAACCATGTAGTCATATTCCTTGAGGAAGACCTTTGGAGAGCTTCTGACTGCTTGATTTTATGATCACAGTTTGTGAAGCACATGTATGCTATGGGAGTCAGACAAACATGCAGGACATCAAATACTGACACTACACAGGTGGATCATTGCAGAAACAATGAAAGAGAAGCAGAAGAACGAGTATATGACATGGAGTGCATGGGGGATGGAGGCTATTAGCCTCCATCCTCCATGCACTCCATGTCTTAACTATTGTTCAATCAGGTGAGAAAATGTACCATTGATCTGCGAAATGAATATTATACTTAAGAATAATGTTTACAAACTATATTGCTAATGCAGAAATACATACACTAGATCAACAAAACAAGAGCTACACATAAGAATATTAGAACAGTTCTATAAAGTAACATCACCTAGCACAGCATCTCAGCAGAGATTAACAGGCTGATGAAATAACAAAAACATTAAAAAAAACAATGATGCTATAAGCCTCAAAATTATGGAAATATATACTTTCCTAACAAGCAGAATCATACCCTAACTACAGAGGGGAAACAGACAAAAGGTAGTGTGTATTTGCTGTTTCTGTGCAGTAAAGGTTCAAACACATTTCTGCTTCTCAATATACCTAGTTTCCTAAGTTTACTAAGTTTATTAACGCAACTACAAATTAGTTGATTTAATGAAAGAGTTATGAATGCAAGAACCTAAAGTTAAGTAATTAAAAACTTTATTTGTTATTCTGATATTATGTCATTTTGTCACTTACCAGTAAATCACACATATCTGTACAGACATTATATGTGTATGTGTGTGTATATCTATATCTATATCTATATCTATATATATATCTATA
>NC_068994.1:21874225-21879063 GCF_001194135.2 Octopus bimaculoides
TATATGTTATAATATAATGCATATACATATATTTATGCATATACTTGTATACATAAATACATATAGACACACTTGCATGCATACATATATACATGCATAAAATTATAAATAATTTTAAACAAATCTGTGTGGACACAAATTTGGTGTCCAAAAATAACAATAAACCCACTAATGAGACTCAAACCTTGTATCTACTTTTATTGTTGTTTAACTGCTGCAATACTGATAGCTTCAGACACAATTTATGCTTCAGTCACTCCTAGATTAGGTCTAAACATGTATTTGATGTAAAAGAAATAATAAACTCAATTAATCAGTTAGCTTTTTCCAGAAAAGTTTAATGAGTTGATTTCTATGATTAGTGAAAGTTTAAATTTTATGGAATTTGTTTGTCTTTGAAGAGAGGGAGAACAAAGGTGATCATGAACAAAAGGGTATCTATACACTACTACAGATACATACATAGGTATGGTGGGAGAGACTATGAAAACTATAAGGAAATGAGATACTACAGTCTGTAAGGATTGGTTAGAATTATAAAGACAAAAATGCCGAGAAGGGAGAGAAAAAAGTATAGTTTTTTTTCATGATGAGGTGATATAGGTGGAAATTATTGATGTAAAAAGAATGTAAAAAGTCCAAGCTGCTCTCTAGTGAGCAAAGTGGTACTGATACAGTCATCAATGTAATGACTGTATAAATCAGGTGTTACCCCTGTAAAGTGGATAAAAATTCAGCCTTCAACATGTCTGCCAAGAAACAAGATGGTGTAACTGTAGTCCATTTTGGTGCCTATGGATACTTTGCTTCTCTGTTTGAAGAAAATTGAAGACAAGTTTAGTGAGATGAAGAAGAGTAAAAGTACTGAGTATTGTGCAGCAATTGGAAAAGAATTTGAGGGTCAAGAGGCCATCTTCAAAGGAGATAGCTGTACCCAAGAATTTCAAATTGATGGTAAAGAGAAGTTTAGATTTTCAAGAAAAGAAGAAAACAGAAATGAAGAAGTGGAGTCATCTTGAGAGACTATCTTGATTTGGTGCTTTGATAAATCTAAACCTTAAGATTATTAATTATTTATTAGAATTCAATAGTTAAGATTTTAATGTAAAAAAAGAACCCTTAGTAAATAAAAGACACATGATTGGAATCCTGTCAGTGGGTTTCTTGTTCTTTTTTTAATCTCAAAATTATTGTTTCAAACATATATTTAAACTGACTTCATATTTGATAATGTTTTATTATTTACACTTAAACCTATGAAAACAGACATGCATACACACATAAACATGTATAGAATCTATTACTTTATAATCATAGCAATATCTCATATATGTTCATTTTTTGCTTTCATTTAATTGTTATTTATAAAACTTTGTCAACAGTAATTAATATCAACAGTTTTAATTTTTTTAAAAATTTTGTTTAGAGAAATTTCTTCAACTGCAAAGGAGAATCTAACAATAAACATATATCACTGATCACCTTCTGTGGAGCCTGAACATCATATGACCTCTACAAATACATATCATTTCACTTTGCATGCACTTAGACACACATTGAGTTACTTACACAGACACTATTATGCAAATATGCATATCCATAAACTCTCATGTGACTTAACACATAAACAAAATACAAAGACAAACATTCACAAATGTATTATGCTGGCACAAATGTATTCCATACAGTCATACAAACACACTCCATTGAAAGTACAACACTAAAAAAACACGAATAGAAAAAAATATATAAATTCCGTAAGATTCGTGCAAAGATGTGTAGTTGAATAGTATATATAATATTTTTTCTATAGATCTCAACTCTAGTGTGCCAAGATACAGATTACTTGCATGGTTTCAATTCTATGGCTTCATTAAAAGTTGGCATTGGGTTTAGTGTAACAGAAAAGTTAAAACAGCAGGAATTTATTAAAATCATTGTGAGGTGAGCAGTTGGAATTTATTGTAATTTAGTTTAACTTTTTTTTCAGGAGATTCAAGAGAATTATCATTGTTTTAAGGATGAGGCAGCAAGGTTGGAATTAACACTTTTTTGTTTGTTTGCAATTACCATGCTGTACAATATATATATATATTTAAAATGCAGCACAGAGTTTAAAATAACTCTTAAAAATACCAAGATAATGCCCTTACCTACTAAGAAAAAGTAGAAACAGAAAATGGATGACTTTTTTCAATAACTTTGGGCAACAAGGTTTAATTTAACATTAACAACAAACTTTTTTTTTCACAATTCACCATGTTGGGCTACATATTTTAAAATTTAGTGGAGAGGGCTTTAAAAAACCTCTCAAAAAGTCCCAATATTGCCAAAAGAAAAAAAATCTGTAAATAGAAAAATCTTAAATTTTTTTTAAGAGAGAAAAATAAGAAAAAAAAATATATAAGGTGTATTTTTAAAGCAGCAAAGGTTATTTGGAATAAAGTCATTAAAATGTTTATAAAGACATGTATTACAGGTGATCATTTTTTAAATCTATTTATCTGTGAGATTAAAACTTTGTTCTTCCACACACACTACACATACAAGTCTATATATTTATGTATTTAAGTATGTATGCATATGCATATATATGAGTATATATACATACATATATACATACACACATACATACACACATACATACATACATACATACATATATATATATATATATATATATATATATGTGTATGTATGTATGTATGTATGCATGTATGTATGTGTGTGTGTGTGTGCGTGCATGCGTGTGTGTGTGTGTGTGTGTGTGTGTCTACAGTGTTACTGTATGGATAATTTTAATTAGGAAAAAGAACTCAATTCATAGAAGAGATAGAAGTGGTTTTTATACAGTACTCAAGATATAGAAACAACTTCTTAAATTTGTAACCTTTGGCTACATTATCAAATCTTCAGACTAAGAACCAAATTGTTTACATTTATATTTTTATAGCCAAAATACTTATATATAAGTATATAAGTATATATGTATACACAACAACCGCTAATGCACACTGATAAAATTATATAATATATACCTTTCATTTTAAAATTTGCTAAGTTACATATACAGACATAAACCTAAATGAAAATCTATATAAGGGATATAGGTATATACTCTCTCTCTCTCACACACACACAAACACACACAAACAGACACTCACACACACACACACACACACACACACACACACACACACACACACACATGTATGTATGTAATACATACCACAACTACTAAAATGGATTGTTGTTCAAACAAGCAAATTGGAAATAAAAAACGAGCTACTTTTTGACAAGTCAGGTCTGATGAGACACATCTGCACCTATGATGCACCACAATTGTTTGCACAGCATCTTACCTGTGAGGTACCAATGCATGATGGGTCGAAACAATCATAGTGAAAAAGAGTCTGGTGAATTTCATTTTCTTTCTCTCATATTTTTATGTATGTATGTATGTATGCATGTATGTACGTATGTACACATGTATGTATGTATGTATCTATGTATGTATGAATGTAATGTATGTATGTTCATATATACATACATGCACACATACTTACACACTTTCTAATTTGAACCCCCTACAACAATACTGTAAATGTTAGCTTGTCAACAGGGACATGTTAACACTAATATATATTAACACACTTGTGAATATATTTAGTTTCTCTTATATACATAACCAGGCAAGTTGTCTCACCTGACTATGACTTTCAGCTGTTTTAACACCTGGCGCTTTGAGAGAGTCATTGCCACTGCTTCAAATCGCAAACTACTGGTGAACAAGCAAAGCACATACATTGAGTATGTGTGTTTGATAATGTTTACAACACTGGCACTGCTTCTAATTCATATTTGAATATAACCATGAATTGTTTTAATCTGCCACTGAATTGAGAGACAAAAATATTGAGATTGATGTCAAACTGCAGTAGCATTGTGTGTATTCATGGTTTTGTGAATGTGTGTATGTGTACATGTAAATGCATGCACCCCACTACCATGAACCATTCAATAAAACAATCCAGTCAGTAAAATCAAACTTGTGCTACACTAAAAACAAGCTAAGATCATATCAAAGTTCATATTAAATCACATTGTAGTCACAATAAAGTTTCATAGAAATTTAAGTTGTCAGTATTTTCAGTACAAAAATCACAATTAAATTATGCTAAATTCCCTTTCAGAGCACCTTAATTGCTTCAACGGACATGCTAAT
The DNA here is from genome assembly GCF_001194135.2 of Octopus bimaculoides. NCBI lineage: Eukaryota > Metazoa > Mollusca > Cephalopoda > Octopoda > Octopodidae > Octopus > Octopus bimaculoides. The sequence continues at coordinate 21,878,451 of NC_068994.1, forward strand.
TGTGAATATAATAGCGAGTTTATAAAGATAAATGAATATAAATTCTCAAATTTGGCAAAATGTTATAATAAAGAAAGGGAAAATGTTTGAATGAGAGAGAGACAGAAAGAGAGAGGGAAGTGTCAAAAGAAGAATGTGTACGTATGTATTTTCAGGTGCCTATATTGAAGAGTGAACTTCAGATATGATGAAACTCCTATGTGCATGTGTGAAATAATATCACCACTATTATTGAGAATGTACACAAAATTGTCTTCTGATGGGGAAAAGGCAATCAATCACTTACTCCCTTTGGTATATAAATATATAATGTACATTCACAAATGCACACACACACACACACACACACACACACAATTATATCTTATAAACATGTATGTGTGTATGTATTTATGTATGTATGCATCTATCTATCTATCTATCTATCTATCTATCTATCTATCTATCTTTTTTTTCCTCCTTCCCCCTCCCAAAAAGAAAAGCTCTACGTTGTATTTGTCCCCTCTGTGTAAAGCCCTGTGTGGCTAATAAAAGAAATGTATCTGTCTATCTATTTTTCTGTCTGTCTGTGTCTCTGTCTCTCTCTCTTCCTCTCTCTCTCTCTCTCTCTCTC
>NC_068994.1:21879076-21881282 GCF_001194135.2 Octopus bimaculoides
TATATATATATATATATATATATATATATACATAGTTTACTTTTGTACATATTTAGTAAAAATGCGTATGGCTAATATATTAGCCAATGAAATTCCAACATAACTGAATTTTCACATTTTCTTCTTTATTTTCACAAGTGCTTTCATGTTTTATGACAAACTTCAGGTAGATATTGACATAGTGAGGATAAATACACATAGGTGATGTTACTACTGTAATTATTGTTGCCATATCAATATTTACCTGAAGTTTGTTGTAAAACATGAAAGTACTGGTGAAAATATAAATAAAAAATAAAATGTGAATATCTGGCCATGCTGGAATTTGATTGACTAACATTCATACATACATAATGTGTGTGTGTGTGTGTGTACCTTATATATATAAAGGTGCTGGGCCTAGTGGCTAAGTGTTGCACTCATGATTGTGAGATCAAGTTTTGAGTTCCAGACTGGCTGTGCATTGTGATCTTAAGTAAAACACTTCACTTTATATTTGCTCCAAACCATTCAGCCGTAAATGAGTTACCCTGCGGCAGACTGGCATTCTGCTCAGTTGGAATGTTGGCTTGCCTTCCTAGCCAGTGAGGTGGCATCATTGGAAAACTAAAACAATGTGAGATGCATTGTGACCAGTGGTGTATAACAGCATCGAATAGTCTGTTCAATACTGTGATATAGTGATATTAATATTAGAATATCATTTTTCTTCTTAATGTTCTTTTTATATCTGTTCATGTATTGGAGATATTTTCTTGGTTCACTTTGAATTTAACTAATTTTGAATTACCTTGATAACATTGTGCGAGCATATATTTTTGAATATGTTAATTTGACTGGTATTTTGCACCTTTTTCTCTGCATCTAAATATGCTGTCACAATAGAAATGATTGTTGGTAATGTATGGCTTCATCATCAATTAAAGATGTGATTTTCTCCATTCTTACTCTTGTTGTCTTATGCTTTGAATTTCTTCTAAGCAATATTTGGATTTACTTGCTATACATGAAGAATTATCTTGGATGTTAATTATACTTGCATTTATTGGTATCTGATTGTTTGATATACTTAACCAAATTTATTTAACACTGAGTACTTTATAGATATCTGCCTGGATTTATTAATCCCTTTACATCTTATTACACACACACACACACACACACACACACTTCCACAAATGGAAACAATTAATCTTATATTTGTTTAAGTATAATATATTCAAAGTGAATGACTGTATAAATGGACATAGTTATCAGCAGAGAGTCCTAGTAGTAGATCAAGTAAATTCGTAAGGAATAGAATTTAAAGATGTGCAGAGTTTAAAGTAAAAAGCAAAAAAAGCCATGGTGCAGTGGCTCAGCTTACTATTAGGAGATATTTCTGTTAAACGTATATGGAATATTGATACGGCTTGGTATTATAAATGAAAAAAGACATTCATGAAGAGCTGTGAAAGAAACTGAGAGATTACCAATAGCTTGCATAAAGTATAGACAAAACAACATAAAGGTACACAAGAGAAAAATGTGCTAGTAGTGAGAAAGTGTTTAGGTGGAGACATAATAGAGATTGAAAGAAAAATTAGCAAAACTATTTAGTGACTGTGAGAGGCTATAAGCAGATGCTGAAAAAGACGATCATCTAAAAGAGAATGGTTATAGACTAGTAGGGAATAAATTTCTAGAATATCTAAATATTTATTCTCCTGTTCTTTGTTGAGCCAATTTTTGCAGTATGCAACACAGTGATAGGTACAGCTACAAGGAAATTCAAAGTACCTATGTTAGCATTGAAGTTGTGTTCATGCAAATATGACTGTTATTGATCAATGAGAATTGATACAACTACTCTTCAACAGTAGTCTACATTAATCTTTATCTTGCCTGAGTGACTGCATGTCAGTAACATCTCCAAGTAGTAGCAGAGGAATTCATCAGCTGTTTCCAAATAAATGAATTCTGCAACACCTATTGGATATGTTATTTTCTTTTCGTCCTTTGTAATGCAAAACATATTCAGTCATCATATGTATGCATACATGCATGCACGCATATGTGCATGCATGTATTTATCTTTGTATGTCTGCTATATATGAATGTTGTGTATGTCTGTAATGTATGTATGCATGTATGCATCCATGTATATTATATATGTAGTGTGTGTATATATATATATATATATATATATATATATATATATATATAT
>NC_068994.1:21881491-21883961 GCF_001194135.2 Octopus bimaculoides
ATATATATATATATATATATAAATATAATCAGGAAGAGAAAATAGAGAGAGAAAGAAATAGATGCAAAGAAAGAGAAGAAGAGTACAATAACTGATAATTGATTGGCATGTATTGTTAAAATATACATGTCATAATTATGGTTATTTTTAATTGTTCAGAAATTTAATTTTTTATAGTTTGGTATTCAAGATTCCTTATTGTACTCCTGTGACTTGTCACTGTTGCACACATCCATACACACGCATACACAGACACAGACACAGACACACACACACACATGCATTTATGCATTATACTTCAAAGTAAGCCTTCTTTGCAATTGGTTGTTGATGCTATATTTCAGAATATATCACTTTAGGTGTATGTGTGCGTGCATGCATGTCTGTGTGAGTGTGTGTATTTGTGTGTTTGCGTGTGTATATATATATATATATATAATATGTACATATAAATGTATGCATATATATCTATCTATCTATCTATCTATCTATATATATATATATATATGCCAAATCAGATTGGAGCCTGGTGTAGCCATCTGGTTTCACCAGTCCTCAGTCAAATCGTCCAACCCATGCTAGCATGGAAAGTGGACGTTAAACGATGACGACGATATATATATATATATATATATGAGTTACCTCATGTTACTAGTGTTTTTAAAATCACTCAGTGGCACACAAGATAGTTGCATTTATTTTCATCAGGCTTGGCTGATTTGTATATTCGAAACAACTAGTTTGAAATTACTAGTAACATGACTTTTCCATAGTTGTAGACAATTTATCAATTAATGTATATCCCTTATTTTACCATATGGCACTTACTTGATCACTACATGTTTGTACTATAATAAACTCTACCAAACTGGCAGTGGCTGCTTTTATCTCTTATATAAGTATATCACACGCATGCATGCATGCGTGCACAGACACACACACTGACACATTCATACATCACCACATGTATATACATAAGTGTTGATGATACTGACTACTAACAATCCGTATCAAAGTTAAGATCAATGTTTAGTGTTTATATGATAGAGTGTGTTTGATTTGGCAAAAAATATATGGAGTTATATATACCAAACATTTGGCACTTGACTTCCTCTTCCAACTTTAAACAGAATGAACTAGTTAAAAGTTCATCAATATCTTTTGTTATTTTGGAATCAACTGTGTCTTGGATGTTGCGTTTTTATTGGGAACAACTGTTATTCTTATTACTGTAGATGTTACTATTTTTGTTGTTTTATTAGTTACTTTCTTCTTTTAGGCTTTTAGCAATTTTGACGTTTGTGTGTGTATGTGTGTGTTGCTTCAGAGGAAAGTGTATTATATGAATTAAATGATATATATATATATATATATATATATATATATATATATTTATTTGTGTATGCATCTATGTATGTAATATATATATAATATAAAATATAAAGTTAGTTACTTCATATTGTTGCAAACCTTTGAGCAGACATTGATGTACAAATATTCAAGATGAGAGCCAGCTGGTTCAGTCATACCAGTCTGCAAGAATTGTGAGTACTCTCTCTCTCTTCCTCCGACTAGCTATATTATATATATAGGTATATCAATGTCATCTTTTTATGTCTGCTTTCTCCATGTCGGCATTGGTTGAATGAGAATTTTTGAGGCAGTATTCTATTGCTATATATCCTTCCTGTTTTCTAACCTTACTCTAACCTTATTTGCTTCAAAATAAGGCAATAAGATACTCATTTCATTGGTCTTTCAAATAACAAAAGTCTCAACAAGCCAGATATATTTTGCAACAGATGTAAGCAATGACACTTACATATCTGGTGATATCAGTGACATTGTTTTTATGCAGCATATCAAAACATAGATGGGAACACACCAACAGACATCCACACGCACAATGAACTTCCATATAATTTCCATCTGCCAATTTCATTCAAGATTCATCGGTCAGGTGAAGGTTTTATAACAAAAGACATTTCTCCATGGTGCCATGTATTGGCAATGAAACTGAAACCACATGGCTATGAAACGAACTTCTGAGCTATCCAGCCATGCTTTCAAGAATACCCAGGCTTGCATTTTATACTTCATTCATTATTTTAACATCCACTTTTCTTATCAGAATTTATTGAGGCAGAATTTATTGAGTCAAATTTACTATGGCGAGACAGATATTCTTCCTGTCACCATCCATCATCTGTTGTCAAGCAAGGTAATATTTTCCCATGACTCAACCTCTTTTCCCAGAAGATTGGATACAAACTACAGTACCTGTAGGAAAATGATATTCATTTACAGATATGTGATGTCATGACAGCAAGACATACACACACACACACACACACACACACACACACACATACGCACACACACACACACTCATCCCTGACTATTCCCCCCACCCATATATATATATATATATATACATGCATACACATATACACACACATTTTATATATAT
>NC_068994.1:21883986-21888295 GCF_001194135.2 Octopus bimaculoides
TTTTGCGCCATTATTATATTTTAACAGTCTTTATTTTTTATTATTTCTTTATTCTAACTCATTCTGCACTTTATAAAGTATTTATAAACCGTTTTTTGCTATTTTTGTTTAGAGATGGTTAAGTCGGAAATTCATACAGTTTTGAAATGTGAGTTCTTTCTTGGAAATACAGCATCACAGACAACTCAGAATATTAATGACAGTATCAAATTAGTTTGCAAAATTTCGTTCTGGTAACTTTGACCTCACAAATGAGCAATGCAGTTGACCAGAAACAAAATGGTTGGACAAAGACAAGCCACCAAAACAGTCTAAAAAATAAAATTCATCAAAAGCTGATGGTGTGTGTCTGGTGGTCTGGCGCAGGTATGATCCATTATTATTTCATTAAACCTGGCTCGTCAATCAAGGCCAAAGTATACTGCAGCCAACTGGACCAAATGATGCAGAAACTTACAAAAAAGCAGCCTAGATTAGTCAACAGATCCATTCCTATTTTTCTGCAAGACAGCGCTAGACCACACATCGCAAAAATGACATTGGCGAAACTACAGGAGTTGGAGTTGGAATATCTCCATCATCCACCATACTCACTTATTCTTGCCCCCACTGACTACCACTTCTTCCAGAATTTGGATAACATTTTTAATAGGAAAAAATTTTAATTCCGACGATGCCGTAAAACAGGCCTTCCATGATTTTATTGACTCTAGATTGCCGGGCTTTTACAGTTCTGGGTTGGACAAGCTACCACTGAAATGGCAAAAGTGTATTGACAATATGGGTGCATACTTTGATGAATAAAACTATTCCTTGTATCTATAAAACATTAGCAAACTTATTTTCTTTGCTACAAATTTCACACTTGACGACCTAATATACATACATACATACATACATACATACATACATACATACACACATATATATATATATATATATATATATATATATATACATACACACACACACACATGCATATATATACACGTACACACACATATACCAATGTCTGCCAATATTGTATTCTTTTTAATCAAACACATATTCGCATTATGTGTGTTTTAACAGCAGATTTTAATCCATACTCAAATTTCTGCACATTGTGAGGAAAAAGTAGAATGAAAAGCTGACTGAAATTATTGTAGGTGTATCAGTCAGAGAGAGCCATCAGCCAGCATGCATGATAGTCTTACTTTTAAGTTATTTAATAAAGATTTTTTAGTATTCCTATCAGTCCCATCTACAGTCATTTTAACTTGATCACCAGCTATAATAGTATATGATTTTTGAGTTTCCTTCTTTTGGAATGATAAAAGCAACCTCTACAAAAGACATATGTGAAATTCTGTTAATGGATTAAAATCCATAACAGTTGTCAGGCATGCATCAATTTAGATGTAGCTGCATATGTAATACATGTCTACATACATACATACATACATGTGAAAGTGAATGTATTTTTGTCATTGATGTGTAGTATGTTGATCTTGAATAGAATCTTATGAAATATATAGATACATGTACATTTATGTGTGTGTGTGTGTGTGTGTGTGTGTGTGTGTGTGTGTGTGTGTGTGTGTGTGTGTGTGTGTGTGTGTGTGTGTGTGTGCATGTGTGTTAGCGTGTATGTATGAATGTATGTAAGTATGCATGTAGATATATACACATACATATACACACATTACATACGTATATGTGTATGTATGCATATATATGTATATAAATAAATGTGTAAACATATATATATATATATATATATATATATGTGTGTGTGTATGTATGTATGTATGTATGCATATATATATTAAAACATACATATATGTATATACAGATGAATAAATAAATAAAATAAATAAACGTGTGTGTGTGTGTATGCTTATGTTTATATGCTGTAAATCATCTATACAAAAGACGCACATGAATTCATACCATTTAGCATCAGATTTAAAAGCTGAATTAAGTAATTGATTTTGAGTTAAATATAGAATAAAATCTAGAAGGAAGTTTACAATTGTTAAAATTTGCCAAGTTATTCTATGTTTATTGAGGATATACTCTTTTGCTGGCTTCAGTCATTGGATTGTGGCCATATTGAAGAACCACCTTCAAAGTCAGTTGCATTGACCATATATACTTCAGTTTGGTAGTTATCTTATAATCACTGTTCAAGGGACACAACTCGACATTTACAACAATTTACATATTGAAATTGTACATGCACATGCACACGCACGCACGCACGCACGCACGCACGCACACACACACACACACACACACACACACACACACACACACACACACACACAAGAATATATGTATACTTTTTTTTATATGTGACTATATGTATGCTGAACTCCCTGTTTGAAAATATAAGGACACAGATATTGTGTCATATAGACAGCTAGAAATGATGTTTCTTGTGGCTAAACAACAGTAACATTGTCCCTTCCATGAGAGCCACATTATGTTGGCAAATAGCCTTTACTATGAACATACATACACACATACATACATACATACATACATACATATATATATATATATATATATATATATATATATATATATATATATATATATATATATATACTTGTTTAGTGTTGACTGTTGGAAGAAAGAGTACACCATACTATAGTAGAGATTAAATCTATTTCTATGTTGGCCAAACCAGTCTCTTACTTCTCTGGAGTTCTGTTTGTGTGTTTACATGGCCATGAAATAAGTCATAACTTTCACGGTCACCTTGTGAAAACACAGGCAAAACTCCAGAGTTGCAAGGGACTGACTTGACCAAAATATAAGTAGTAATAATAATAATAATGGTTTCAAATTTTAGTACAAGGCCAGCAATTTCTGGGGAGTGGGTAAATGGTTTACATTGGCTTAATTTATAGACCCTGAAAGTATGAAAGACAAAGTTGACGTTGGCAGAATTTGAACTCAAAACGCAAAGATGGACAAAATGCTAATAAGCATTTTGCCCAATGTGCTGATGATTTTGCCTTAATAGAAGTAGTAGTAGTAGTAGTAGTAGTAGTAGTAATAATCATAATAATAATAATGATAACTTTAATAATGATAATAATAATAATGGTTTCAATTTTCGGTATGAAGCTGGCAACTTTTGGGAGACAGAGGTCAAGTGGTACTTATTTTAGTGACCCAAAATAGGAAAAATAACCTTTGTGGAATTTGAATTCTGAATGTAAAGCTCGAGAAGAAATGCTACAAAACATTTTGTTCACTACATAGTGATTCTGCCAGCTCACCACCTTAATTGCAATAATTATCATCTGAATAATAATGCTTTCAAATTTCGGTACAAAGCCAGCAATTGTAGGGAGTGGGGGTTAGTTGATTACATTGACCTCAGTGTTCAGTTGATACTTATTTTATCGACCCTAAAAGGATGAAAGGCAAAGCTGACCTTGGCAGAATATGAACTCAGAACACAAAGAGATGGAAGAAATGCCACCAAGCATTTTGTCTGACATGCAAACTAATGATTCAGCCAGCTTGCTGCCTTAACCATTAATCATAATATTAACATTCAGCAAACTGGCAGAATTGTTAGTACATCAGGCAAAATGTTTAGCAACGTTTCATTGTCTTAGGATTCTGAGTTGAAATTTTGCCTTTCATCCTTTTAGTGTTGATAAAATATGCAACATTTAAACACTGGGGTTAATGTAGTCAACTATGCCCTGCCTCCAAAACTGCTGGTTTTTTGCCAAAAATTTGGAACCAATATTACATATATATATATATATTTATATATATATATACATACATATACATACAAACATACATACATACATACACACACATACATATATGTATACATACATATACATACATACACACACACACACACACACACACACACACACACACACATATATATATGCATAAATATGTGTATGTGTGTATTATTGTGAATGTTTGACATACATGACATTTATGGTTGTTTGTTATACTGTGAATAAACATTATCAAATGTAGAACTTGATACAAAATATAGAATGGATTCTCATATTTTATATTGTAAAGGGTAACAGTTACTTATAAGTTTCCTCTTGCAGTAGAAACTGACCCTTTGTGATATAATATAATGTAATATAATAATAATATATCATATGTATATATTTATAGATATATAACTATATACACACACACACATTCGTGTATGTGTATTTATATTTATGAATGAATGAATGATATATATATATATATGTTATTTATATTATATATATATATATGTATGTATTTATGTATGTATGTATGTATGTACGTATATATGTATATA
>NC_068994.1:21888993-21897340 GCF_001194135.2 Octopus bimaculoides
ATTATCATAAAGAATATTGTTACTATTGTTATTTAATTTTTCTTTGACAAGGCATAAAGGTTGTCTATTTTGTTTTTCTTTTTAAGAAAGGGATAATGAACATATGTGATGGTTGTGTCTTTCCTAAGAGCATGCATAGTGTCAGGGAAATGAAAAAATAGCTTTGATCAGGAATCAAAATCATTTCGTGAATTTAAGTTATAAGGAACTTTACAGTGCTTGCCCCTTATTACTATTATTATTATTATTATTATTATTATTATTATTATTATTATTATTATTATTATTATTATGCTGAAGAAAATGGATGCCTCTGAGATGAGAGATTTCTGTGAAAAATAATTTGAAACTGGATTACTTTATGAAGACAAGTAATATTTTTGTTCTAGTTTTAACAGAAAGTTTTTGGATTGTTTGAGAGTCATCCCTATTAACTGGAACAGCAGAAAGGTTTGTCATTAGATGTTTAACTATTTTTGGTAAATAGCCATTTACAATATTAATATGCATTGCAAGATGGCTATAACTAGCAGGAAGAGATGTTTACATCAAATGTGGTAGCAGTAGCCTCAATAACATAAACATGTCCCCAAAATTTTAAAAAGAAACAAATTGAAAAACAAAATTTCAAAGGAGATAAAAAACAAACAAAACAAAACCAGATGATGTAACAGATCAAAGAGACAGCTTGAAGCTTAAACACTTAATTTTGTACAATGGAAGACACAATAAGAATAGTATTAAAAATACTATTCTGAAAGGAAAAGTACAAACAATGGCAACATCATTACCACTAGTATCACCACCACAAACAACACAGTCTATAAATGTGGGACAATATGAGCAACTTGATTTGAGCCAGCTCAGTGAAAAGGAGAAGGAATGGACGGGGTATGTTGAAACAAATAATGGAAAGGAAGAGATAGAAGATAGCATACCTCTGTTTTTGAAACAATGGGGAAGGTTACCATACGCCCTCAAAAGAAAATCTGAAGGAATTTCTGACTGATGTGTGGCAGACTGTGCTCCCTTGACCAAGGCAGAATATACAGAAGTGTTTGCTGGTCTTTAAGAATGGGAATCACGTGAGGAGACAGAGGAGAGAGAAGTAGAACTGGTGTAGTACATATTGGCACACAAACTATTACTGCCAAATATGGGTCTTAGGAATACAAGAGGATCACAACCAGAGATACTGACATGGATTTTAATCATTGGTTTATCTTCATCTCAGGGCAACAACGATGTAGTGAGTGTGGAGATGATTCACAGCAAATAGCTGGATGGATCTACATGGACCTGGAGGTCAAGATGACTCTTAATGACCGTAAGATATACTGGAGTTGAAATCCATTAAAGGAGTAAACAGGTCAACCAAATTGCTGCTGCATAGGTAGAGAGCTCAGTTTCTACATGTGTAGTGGTAAAGGCCACTAAGAACTTTCTGCCTCAAAGAAGATTAAGAATAAGACAACAGTAGGTCACTGAAGTGAAAACCATGACTACTTCTTCTGCAACTGCAATTTTGAGAGTAGCACTGAAATATAGTCCCAAGGATAGACAGGGAAAGCAAACAAAATTGTTTCACCTTCAGTACCATCAGCACCAGAGGCTGTTAATGAAGTAGGATACTGAGAAGCTCAGGTGCCTCATATGCCAGAACATGACAAGCCAAAAACTCTGAGCTTCAGTCTTGCCCCATTGCTCTGCAATAATGAAGAGGTGATAAAGACTAGAGAAAAGTGGGAAACTGTCAGGGACAGTTAAAAATAAAATACTTAGAGTGTGGCACTAGATTGGCAGCTTCTGGGACTGATGATGAAATTATTTTCAATAATCCTCAGAGTTGCAAGCAGTGGTGCAACTGGTGGTACTTTGAAAATTGTTCTGGGACTTGCTGTTGTTGTTGTTGGCTCAGCTGGTCTCCTTTTCACTGTTTCTCAAGTTCTTCAGAATAGAAAACTCTCAAATGATCCTTACTTATATACCTGTAGTACCAGTGTGCCTTACACTTCTCTTCATCAGTTTTGAAAACTAGGCACAAGGCCCTATAATTTCTACCCTGACCAATAGAGGAGATATCATTCCACATCTCAGTTAGGGAGAACTGCAATTGTTCCCTTGGAGACATAAAGAAATTTTCCCCGTTCTTGGCAATGAAGAGATATGTAATCTTCCTCCTCTCACACTCATTGCTAAAGAGGTGTGACAAAAAAACTTTCCCTTTTGGGTCGCATAACTCTTTCAAGCAAACTTTTTCCCAACAAGGTGATGAATGTGCAGCATCTGTCTGTTACTGGTGGTGTTAATAAAAGAAAAGCTGATTTCACTCATATCTGCATTTGACAAAAAAAGTGTTTGTGTGTGTGTGTGTGTGGTGTGTCCATTGTTATTGATGTTGTTAACCATATGATTGGAATTGTTAGAATCATTGTCACTTTTTTCTGTCAAGAAGTTGATATTTTTTTCCACATGAATCTATATATATCCTGCTGTGTTATTTAATTTATCCTTTTCTTTTTTTTTTTTTGCGTGTTGTTACATTCATTTCATTTTCGTGGGCATTATATATTTTCTGGCAGGAAGCCATTTAAGTCGAATGTAAACAAAATATAATTGCTTAAAAATGTCCAAAACTGACAGACCTTGTGTCTTCCTAGTATAGGGAAACATCCAAAATGTTCCAGAAAAATTCTTTGAAGAAAATTATTCAAAAAGAAATAATTTTCTTCAGCTGCACATAGTATAAAATGGAAATTTCATGGAATGAACCAAAGCATGTCCATCCAAATGGGTGAAAACACAATAATGATAATAACAATAATAATTGCAATAATAGTAATTATTTCTAATTTAGGCACAAAGCCTGAAATTTGCGGTAGGGGACTAGTCAGTTATATTGACCCCAGTACGTAAACTGGTACTTTATTTTATCACCCTAAGAGGGATGAAAGGTAAAGTTGGCCTTGGCAGAACTTGAACTGAGAATGTAATGCCACCTTAATATAATGATAATAATAATAATAATAATAATAATAATAATAATAATAATAATAATAATGATAATAATGATGATGATGGTGATGATGATGATGATGATGATGATAATGATGATGATGATTTCTAGTAATCCTTTCTACTATAGGCACAAGGCCTGAAATTTAGGGGAGGGGATAGTCGAGTACATCGACCCCATTACACAACTGGTACTTATTTTATCGACCCCATAAGGATGAAAGGTAAAGTTGACCTTGGCGGAATAATAATAATAATAATAATAATAATAATAATAATAATAATAATAATAAACATGATGATGATGATGATGATGATGATGATGATGTTGATGATGATGATAATGATGATGGTGCTAATGCTGATGATTTTTCACATTTGCCCAAGGCCACATATTTAAAGGGTAGGAGAAGTATTTAGTTTATTGATACTGGTGTACTGGAAAATACAATTAGAATTGACCCTGTTACAAATTTAAAGGGAAAACCAAGAGGGAAATTAAACATTTATGTAATTATTGTGATATACTATTGTTTTGGCCGTCTGCATTCACTTAGAGTAATAGATAATAATAATTATGATGATAATGATGATGATGATGATGATGATGATATATGAGAAAGTGTTTATAGAATGAATGTGGAATGTCGTCGTGCTGCTGTATAAGTTATGACTTCCTGGTCACCAATAGCAACCCAGTTGATGCTGCCTCGTTTTGAACCATCTGGGGTCTGGTTAGGAGTTGAAGTCCTACTAGTACTTGGTCGCAATGAGGGCTTTCTGATGAGGTCCATGTCGACACTGGAAGTGGATGGCACCCCTCGGCTGCAGACTGGTGGCTCTGTTGAGATGACAGCGTACTTCAGAGCTAATTGTCGTGCACGTGCGTCCAGCTGCGATGAGTGGCAGTAGTAGGCGATGCACACGAAAATGATGATGCTCACTGCTGCTACAGGGCTGGCAATGAGCAAAGGAAGGGGTAAGTCTTTGTGTACGGCGATGTCTTCCGGGGGTGACATGGACGCTACCGGCAAGTCCTCTTCAACTTGAGTGACATTGCTGCTGTTGTTGACAGATATCGAACCCAATACATTGACTATTGTTTTGTTGACAGACATGTTTGATGAAGATGAAAATGGCATGGAAGACAGGTTTATGTTTGTCATTGTTCTGTTATCAATTTGCTGGTTGTTTGACAGTGTATCCGTTAAGGCGCCAATTTTTAACTGTTGAGGTTGTCTATCCAGTGATTGGCCAATTTTGGCATAGTGATGGTAAATAGTCTCTGAATATTGTTTTGACTGTCGATGAGTCTCTTGAGAGGTGGACGGTGAGGAGAAGGACTTGTGACTTTGTTCGTTGTTGGAACTTGCTCCACTGTTGTTGTTTGAACTCTGTGTAGTGGAACCGTGGTGCTTGTGTTCAGCTCCTGTAATTAGGTCGACAAGATGTGGCATTGAACAACATGTGGCACACAAAACTGAAGCAATCAAGTATCGGACAGATATCATAGATTCAAAGATGTTCATGTTGAGTCACACTAAGTGTGACAGATACCACTCTTGTAGATTATCCTCTGATGTTAAAGTAAATTCTAGGGAGTCTTTCTTTCTTTGTTTTCTGGCAATTTTAATTTTACTGTTGGTTATATTTCTGTACTTTTTAATACTTATTTTCCTTCTCTTGAGAACTGAGTTTCTTTATGATTTTTTTCAGGAATTAATGAGAAGAATAAATAAAAGATTGGAGAATATTTCTTGCAAATGTTGACAAAAACAACATCAATAACAATAATATAAATAATAACAGAAATAAAAACTAAAATAAAAATATAATCATCTTTGAATAAAATCTCATTTTTGTGTCATTTTGCTTTTGTTATGGTGATAATGCCTGTCTTTTCTTCAAATGCTTTAAAAAATTTGACCATCAGAAAATATTGATATATTCCTGGAATAACACATCAATTACAAATATTAGTAATGTCATTAACAATTACAACAACAATAATTATAATAATGTTTTCTAATAATAATTGTTATAAATTTGGCAAAGTTTCTGCAACTCTCACACGTTCTTTCTTCTTTTCTTTATTAGAGTTGGATGCTAGTACAAATAAAGGGTATCACATTTGACAAAGCTCCTTTTGGTTCTTATAGCAATCATGGTTGACTGCTTTGTAAACTTCCGGAACAAAACCCTGGAAAGCAAACCAGAAAATTTTGATACATTAAATATATCAGATAAGTTATTGTTAAATATAATCATAATTTTCTTTTTACCTCAACTCTATAGATAAAATATATCTAATTATTTACATCTATACTACATTTTAATCTGTTTGATCTCTGATTGTTGTAGATGTATTATTCCTAGACATATACATAACAGCTGGCTGGATTTAAACTAGATATTTTTATTTCTTAATTAAGGATTTTAATTCTAAAATCCAGTTTACAGGTGATATGTACATGTAATGCTACATCTGTAGATCAAAGACAGCCATATTGAGCTGATGTTAGCATTAGCTATACTGATTTAAGTTTTGATTAAGTATTAGTTTAATGAAAGAATGTCTTATAAAAACTCCAAGTGATCAAAGTAGAGGAACATCAAAAGCCTTGATGATTAGAGAAACATCTAAGTCATCATCATCATCATCATCATCATCATTTACTGTCTGTTTTTCATGCTGGCATGGGTTGAACAGGTTGATAGGAGCTGGCCAGCATTTTGCCCGGCATTCTAATGTTTCTGCCAGCTCGCTGCCTTTCATTTTATTATTCTATTTTATTTTTAGCAGTGGCTAAAAAGCTCAATTAAGGCCCACCTGAGATTTGTATTGCTCTCATATCAGAGATGGTGCTGCTGCTGCTGCTGCTGCTGCTGCACACATAGACATTCTAGAACACATCCAGTAAAGGGTCACCTGACAGATTGACATAAAGTCATTCACTGATATCCTCCAGTCTCTGGCTGAAAGCATGCACTGTCTCATCTCCCTGACTTTTCTGTTTTCCTATAATGACCTTTTACATCTTGTCACTAGCCAGACATGTTTAATCTGTAAGGATTTAGAATCCACGAGGATTTAGGATCAATGGTACTGGAAATTCCGTATTGCACCTGTATTTGTTTTATAGGAAAGTCTATATTTTCCACTCATCCTATACCAACTTAGAAGAGATGTAGCTCCCAATAAATCCATCATAGTGTGAAGAGAAACTTAGCTAATAATCACACAAGAGATGCAATGCCATAATAAATTAAATACTGTCAGCCTACTATGTTTATGCCTGATGACAGAAAGGACATACAATTTTTAACATTAGTCAATTAATTATGCAGCACATCAGAATATTCTATAACACTAATTGTGTCAACAAAACTAATATCTATTGTGTTAGTACTACATAAAGTAGGTGGTATCTCTTGATTATCAATACTAGGAATAGGTTAACTTCAAGGTGCTTCTATTAATGTCTACACAATGAGAAGTAAATCTGGTCTGATAGTTGTATACTAGAACTGAAGTGAATGCCCTCAGGTCATAACAACTCAGTGATAAGTAGATGAATTAAATGAATAAAATGAGATAGAGGATAAACTAATTATGTGCCCTAGATAAGAAACATCTAGATAATATCCCAGGAGAACCATGTCTCAGAGAAATCCAAAAGAATGCGTTGACAAGTACCACCCACATCCTAAGAAAAACTCTGTTAATTTAAATTTCTGTATTGTATTACATGAAGATATTTCGCTACTGTCCCTGCCACTTCCCCTCCTCAAACTTTCATCCATACTGTAACATCTCTTATCCTTCACTTGCCCAAAGATGCTCGGGGTGTCTCAGCAAGTGATTGTAACAAACATGCAGATTAAAAGTAAATAATAATAATAATAATAATAATAATAATAATAATAATAATAATAATAATAATAATAATATCTTGCAATTTCAATATATTGATAGTTGAAAATAATACAGTGATGGAGGCACAGATGCAGGCTATGGCCAAACTACAATAAAGGAGTTAAGAAGGCTTCTTGCATTGCTTATTACCAATGACCTTACCATTTGCATCATAGGTTTCATGAAGCAAACCAGTAAATTGGTCAGCTACTTCTCGTGCCAGTAGAGGGAGTCTGGTTGACAGGAAATAAGAGGAACTGATAAGGAGAAAAACCAATCTTTTTTTAGAGAACAAAGTTTCTCTCAACACAGATCAGTGAGTAACAACTTCAAGTTTAAGAGGAAGAAAGTCAAGAAATAGATAACTTAATATTTTCCAACTGGAGGAAGGGAGCAATAAAAAGTAGGAATGATGGCTACTTGTCATTCTTACATTTTATCATTACCATATACCACACCAAACACTTTACCCAAGCCTTACTGTTGAGAAGTACAGCTACTTGGAATATAGTCCCTGCACATGTCTTCTTCACTGGTGTTAATCAGTAGAAGTTCAAACAGTACATCAACTGCATCAGTCTAACCAGAATAGAGAATCCCAACTCTTCTGAGTAAAATATTTTAGTGAGAAAAATGTTTAGTAAGTTTAGTGAGAATTTTGTTTAGATATAATTACTTACAAAGGATTTGTCTTTAGCTCCCTTTAATTCATTGCAGCTCCTATGGAGGACATGAGTTCAAAACCGGTTGTTCTTGAGAGTTTTTATATCCTGGTGAGTTGGTTCTCATAACACAATCAGTCGTAGAGTTGTAGAAAGAGTATCACACCTGAAATAAAAGGTAAAAGATAGTAGTTAGTATCAAAAAACACAAAATCTAAGTGCCATCTGGGAAATGGCTTTGCTCAATATGTAGGTAAGAACTTGATACTGTGTACCCGCTGCAAGAAATGAGTTTACAAAAGATGCTGTGAGATCTCTAGCAATAGGGAACCAGTACTACTTCAGATGTGTTATATATATTAGTGGTTAGCTGTAGATGTAACCATTGGTCTTTAACAGTTTCTGCTGATCAGTATTGGAGGTGGCTAGAGTAAAAGCAACATTTTCTGATGAAGGAAAAGATAGGAAAGTTCAAGTGACTGTTCCATTTTTGAAAGATAGATCTATTCAAAAATAAGGTTGGGTTGACTTAAGAAGTGAATGTGGGAAATCTGTGGAGGGTGCACCAGAAATAAGTTGAGTTGAGCAGGTAGTGGTCAACCTGCCTGAAAAGCAGAGGGTAAGTGAAGTAAAAGCACAGCTAGGCATTCATCAGTTGATGTGGAGGGAGGGAGCGAGAGAGAGAGGGAGAGAGAGAGAGAGAGGGAAAGAGAGAGAGAAATAGAGAGAGAGAGAGAGAGAGAGAGAGTGAGAG
>NC_068994.1:21897356-21912854 GCF_001194135.2 Octopus bimaculoides
AGAGAGAGAGAGAGAGAGAGAGAGAGAGAGAGAGAGAGAGAGAGAGAGAGAGAGAGAATTGTGTGCTAGTATATACATTAAATTAATGACATATGAATTGATGACAAGTGTGGAAAACTGAGTGACAAGAAGTCTACTTGATCAGAGCTAAGTGTAGGCTAATTATCATCATCACCAACAATACTAACATCTACAAGAACAGAAAAAATAATACAAAACTACCACCACCACTTCTAATACCAAAAACAACAACAACACTGAGCTATTGTCTGACTGAGTCTGCCTTTGATCTTAAACATCATGCAAATATATTGTTCATGAACACATGAGCTATAATCAAATACTGATTATATCATTTGATGGTTTTGATAGGCCTTTCATTACTTGTTGCTGCTTCTGTGTTTCTTGAAAGTTTTCAAATTCTTGAAATCCCTTAGGACATTTTATATTTTCAAACATTTAAATAATGTATGATTTCAAAAATAAAATCTTGCTTGTATATTTCTTGAAAGATAATGTCAAAGCTCAGCATAGCAGCAGCTTCTTTGTGTGAGTGGCCTAGTTATGGACCAATCAGCAGCTAGATATCATGTGATAGATCATTCTAGTAGCCCCTAGAACATTTCCTTGCAAGGGTTAAAAATAGGCATGTTTTGAGTGCTAACTTCACAGAGTGTTGAAGACAACTGTGTATAATGTCTCCACTTTTGCCAGGCTCATTTGTGCAGAGACTGGCTGATTCATTCACTTACTACTTTTAATAATTGTTATCGCAGCTCCTACTCAACCTTGATATGCTGTTATAGTTGGCCAATATGAATTCAATGTATATATTTTCTCCTGTCTTGGTAGCTTAGTTACAGAACCTGTAGCGTAGACTTAGGTGAAATTCCTCTCTCTCATTTATTATAGATACATGCATTCAAACATAATAGGAAACAGCTAGCCTTTGGCAACTATTTGGATCACATTGTGTCCACTACTCTGATTGGTTGGTATTGACACAGTCTATCTCCTACTCGATTGTGCCAGCTTGTTGTGGATAACCAGTCAGAGGCTCTAAATAGGATCATGTGGGACAGCCTGTTTACTACCCTGTTTTAGCCTACAGCTTCTTATAAAAACTCAGTTTTTTCTCGTTCCAGTATCTTTGGTTCTGGACCTTTTAAGATCTAGCTACTGACCACAAAGACACAGCCAGTTCCAGTGACAACACCAGACAATGCCACTACCACAGCAGTTATGCTGAGACTTACCAACTTCGTCCAACAGCATTGTGGCAACCTTCGTTGCCACCATCATGTCCTTCTTAACGTCGTCAACATCATCTCTCTATGCGCACAGCTCAGCAAGCAATTCACCCAGGTACCAACAGTTCCCTGTTCGTGAATTATTTCACTATGGATTAACAGCAAATATACAACCTCCATGAACTCTTGCACAAGTGACCCAGACAGCAGCATCACAGCCACGACTTCATGTACAACATGTACCTGTAACCGGCTCAGCATCATGTCCGCGACGTCTTGCTACAGTATTTCAACTATCATGTACGACTGACTGTGAACTGGTATTATTATCTTTCTTGAATCTATGAAAATACTTCTCACTTTGATGGCTTATAGAGACTTTCCCTGTCTTCTTCATTGCCATCCTTAAATGTTCTTAACATGTTGTTAAGCCTACACACACACACACACATACACTTTGTTCTCATGATGACCTGTCAATTATTCTGTATACATGATACACACACACACACACATGTTATCACATCAATAAATGTTCTCTTAATCATTCTTATGCAGTTGTGTCTCTTTCCATTTGGCATTTATTTGTTCTATTCAATTTCTCTTTATTGTAAGGGCTGTGTGATGAGGTACATAAAAGCCATTCTTGACACCTCATACACCCTTACAGACTATTGTTTAGAGATACAGAATTATTCCTTTAATGTACATACTTTGTTGTTGCAATTTCTAATTCATGACCAACAGGACAATAACACTGTGTAGCAGGATTTTTGTCCTTGGGTAGCAACTGTTATCTCCTATTTGTTTATTCCTAGAAAGTATGAAAAATGGCTAATATTTCCTTCAGACTTTGCTTTCCTCAAACTTGTCTCCACTTGGACAGTTAGAAGTGAACTGAACTGTTGAGCTTATGAACGCCATATTTATACTGAAATCTATGTTGCCAGAATGTTCTAGAAATTCTTGAAACTTTTAGAAAATTCTTCAAGGTTCTAGAAAGTTCTAGTGAAACTCTGCTTCAGCAACTCAGAGTTGAATCTGTCTGAAATGTAATGGAAAATTGGTCAGTCTCAAAACATTGATGATCAAGTCCCAAAAGCAAAGTTTGAAGGGAATCGTAGTGATTGAATTTGATTTCTAGATAGAAGCAAATAGGAAATAACACTTACTGACCAAAGACAAAAAAAAAAGTTTTGTTACTCAATGTTATTTGTGCAATGAGATAAATGTTACTGTTAATTGTTCACAAGATGTTATATCATTTACACACAGCCAAACACTCCAACCATCCTTGCAGCAATGGTTTCATCTATCATCATCATCATCGTTTAACGTCCGCTTTCCATGCTAGCATGGGTTGAACGATTTGACTGAGGACTGGTGAACCAGATGGCTACACCAGACTCCAATCTGATTTGGCAGTGTTTCTACAGCTGGATGCCCTTCCTAACGCCAACCACTCCGAGAGTGTAGTGGGTGCTTTTACGTGCCACCGGCACAAAGGCCAGTCAGGAGGTACTGGCACCGGCCACGCTCGAAATGGTGTCTTTTATGTGCCACCTGCACAGGAGCCAGTCCAGTGGCACTGGCAACGATCTTGCTCGAATGTCTTTACACGTGCCACCGGCACAAGTGCCAGGGCACAGGTGCCATCACGATTTCGCTTTCGCTTGCCTCAACAGGTCTTAGCAAGCCGAGTTTCGTGTCCAATGAAGGAGATGACGTTGGCATGGGTGCCAGCCGTCGAAATTAGTTCGATTTCAGATTAGACATTATCACCCTAAGTAATCATTTACTTTTAGTTTCTGGATTTAACATAAAAGTAACATTGTTATAGGTTTAATGCCATTTCTTAATTAGAAAAACCCCCATTGAACATGGGACAATAACAAAAATTCAAATCTGCTAATTTTCATAGGTTAGTTCCCTTATGGGAGAATGGAATAGTGAATATAAACTTTGATTAAGTGTTGGTGTAGTAGTTTAGCCAGTGAGCATGAGTACAATCCCTAGGCTAGTCAAGCTCTATATACACTGCTTGTAGCAATCTTTCAAATAAAACAACTAATAAGAAGGATATTCTTGGTATGGAAGATAACACTTCCACTTTCAAGAATCTTATTCAATATGGCAGGACTTGAAGAAAGTCTGGAGGTTACAACACAGAAATGTGACAATAAAAACTAAAATTAGGATACTAGACCAAATATATCAGTGTATAGCAATGATAATTCTTAATCTTAGAAATTCAAATACAATCTCTCCCCCCTCTCTCTCCACCTACTTATCTATCTGTCTGTCTGTCTGTCTATCGATCTATCTTTTTTTTCTGCTTTTCCTTCTTCCCCCTGTGGATATTTGCCATTCCTCCATGTTGGCTTCATCAAATGACATGTCGGAGGAATCAGAAGATGGGAGGGGAGGGGTACTGGGGTCGATTTGTGGGTGTGTTGATGTTGATGTTGTTGCTGTTGTTAATTTTGGTTGGTGGCTGTTGGGATATGATGTATGGGTTGTTGGGGATGAGGGGTTAATTATTGCTTTCCTTTTCAGGCTTTGGTACTTCTGTAGCTGTTATTCTTGTTGTTGGTGGTGGTGTTGCTTCTGCTGTTGGTTGAGTTGGTGTCGTGTTTTCTTTCTGCTGTTGCTGCTGTTGCTGTTTTTGTTGTTGTTGCTGTTGCTCCTTCAGTATTGTGCAGCCAATTTTTAAATGGTTTTTGCTGCCACAGAGGTGATAGCATGATCTTCTGCCTTCAATGGTGACATGTAAGGTGGTACCGTCTGGCAGTTTTATTAGATCTGGTATATTTTCTATTGTCTCTTGATTGGCTTGAACCAAGATTTTGAAAGCCTGGCCTATCCAGTTCTGTTGATCGAGGATGGCAATTTCCAAGATGTTAATAACTTCCTTGAAATTGTAGCAGATGGTTGACACCAATCATTGTGCTTCAATTTCTGATAAGACTGCCAGACAGTACCACCTTATATGTCACCATTGAAGGCAGAAGACCATGCTCTCACCTCTGTGGCAGCAAAAACCATTAAAAAATTGACTGCACAATACTGAAGGAGCAACAGCAACAACAACAACTACAGCAACAGTGGCAACAACAGAAAGAAAACACGACACGCAAACCATCTTTAATTTTTATTTTTGTGACCCTATGACCTAGGTACGTAGGGATCATTACTATTTCACCAGACTCAGGTGATTCTGTAGAGTAGGCTTTGGTTTGCTCCTCTGAGTCACACCTGACTTCGACTGTTGCAAATCTTTTGCACCTTGTGATATAGAGGCCTTAAACATTTTTCGATTGCTTGTTGATTCATGTTTTCGGGCTCTCTCATTTTAAAATTTATTGTCTTGTATATAATCATCTTTTTGTTAATATTTTCTAAAATGTGTTGTGGTGTGTTTAGTTTTATTGTATTATCCTCCTTAGATAAAAGGGGTCTTCTTTCCATTAATTGTTGTGGTGTAAATATCTATCTATCTATTTATCTATCTATTCATCCGTCCGTCCGTCCGTCCGTCTGTCTGTCTGTCTGTCTGTCTGTCTGTCAGTCTATCTATCTATCTATCTATCTATCTATCTATCTATCTATCTATCTATCTATCTATCTATCTGTTTACACAGACACAAGCACAGCATTAATCAAAGTAAACACTATTACCGATGCATTACTTCAGATCTTATCAATCAGTTTCATGTTGGAAACTATATGGTAACCATGTTTTTTTTTTCCATACCTTCCCCCCTTTAAGAACATGTGTATTAGATAATTGCTCAGTAATTGCTCCAATCTGAAACTGATTGGTAAGATTGGTTGAATGGATCTATAATATGGTATACTTTGATTAATGTATCAACTCAATTGACAAATATACAAATGATCATTTTTTCTGACTTATGGATTCTTAGATAAACATGCATCTATGTATGTATGTATGTATGTATGTATGTATGTATGTATGTATGTATGTATGTATGTATGTACGTACGTATGTATGTACGTATGTATGTATGTATGTATGTATGTATGTATGTATGTATGTATGTGTGTGTGTGTGTGTGTTTGTGTGTGTATGTATATATGTATGTATGTATGTATGCTCTTCCTAACCACATGGTTCTGGGTTCAGTCTGACAGTGTGGCAGCTTGGGTATGTTTCTTCTACTATAGCCTCGAGCAGACTAAAGCCTTGTGACTGGATTTGGTTGATGAAAACTAAAAAAAGCCCGTTGTATACATATTTAAATATATATATCTGTGTGTATATCTTTGAGGCTGTGTTTGTCTCCCACCATCACTTGACAACTGGTGTTGGTTTGTTTACATCCTCACAACTTAGCAGTTTGGCAAAAGAGATCAACAGAGTAAGTATCAGACTTTAAAAAATAAGTTCTGGAGTCGATTCATTTGACTAAAAAATTCCTCAAGGTGGTGCCCCAGCACCAGTATGTGGTGCTTGGGGTATTCTGCACAAATGCAACAATAAGTTACTACCATGTTTGTAGTTTCAAGCTCATGGAAGGTCTGTTATAGGCAGAAGTGGTTCTCTTGGCCTCTACATGACTGTATCTTTGTTGAAATACTGCATAATCTTGATTGAATACTGATGGTTGAAACTCCTTAGAGGCCCCAGGTGGCAGACTTTGTTGTGATGATCAAAGTCTCACACAACCACCACCATGAAGTACCTTCACTCCCATAATTTCATGTTCATTGAAAGTATAATATAGGTAAATGCAGTAGTGATTTCTCTGTTCTGTGCATGGATGCCTTTCCTATTGAAGTGTTGTGTGGTTAAAGTCTTCAGTGATCATTAATGGATGAACCTGATAGGTTCTTCCTCTTCTCTTTTCTTCCTTCCTTTCTTTCTTTGTTTCTCACTTTATTTGTTTGTGTATTTATTTTATATATTTTATAATTTTTTTGCAATTTTCATGCTTAAAATAGGATGGATGAACTATTAAATATACACTCTTAATATGTGTGTGTGCATGTGTGTGTGTGCATGTGTGTGTGCATGTGTGTGTGTGCATGTGTGTGTGTGCATGTGTGTGTGCGCATGTGTGTGTGTGCATGTGTGTGTGCGCATGTGTGTGCATGTGTGCGTGTGTGCATGTGTGTGTGTGTATATACATACATGTATCTGTGTGTGAATGTG
The DNA here is from genome assembly GCF_001194135.2 of Octopus bimaculoides. Classification (NCBI taxonomy): domain Eukaryota; kingdom Metazoa; phylum Mollusca; class Cephalopoda; order Octopoda; family Octopodidae; genus Octopus; species Octopus bimaculoides. Next base: position 21,903,783 of record NC_068994.1, read on the forward strand.
TTTGTACATTTATGTGTATCTATATAACCCATATAATGTCTATACTACTATAGATTTTTATATATGTGTTTTACATGTATATTTCTTAAAGTATTTCAGTTTTAATTTAATTATATACATGTTATGCATTCATAAACAGATTTGTGTGTTTTTGATTCTGTGCTTGATTTGATTACAATAATGAAAGAATCAGGATAGCTGTTACTGCTTCTCACGAGGCTATAGTTCTAATTGGAAAAATGTAGAAGATAAGGAAACAGCTTCATATTTCAACCAGAGCACATCATATTTTATTACAGCTACAATAACGACATCTATAACTATGGCAATATCTAGAGCAGTAGTAACAGCTGCAGCAGTAAAATGGCATTAAAAAATAGCAACGAAATTAGTAACACCTGCAGAAGCAAATATAGCAGCAGAATCATCTTATCATCATCTTCCCTATCATTGCTATTTGTCCTTTAATGTCACCTGTATTATAAGTCTTATATATATTTCTAAATTTTTCTGAGATTTTTCTATCTTTATTGCTTTTGTTTTAAGGTCTAGCTCATGAATGGTAGCAAGGTATAAGTGATATGGTAGTATTGTTGTGTAGTATCTTAGTATCTTAGTGTAGTGTGGTGGTGTGGTATTGTGGTGATATATTGGTGTGGTTATGTGGGATTTTAACTTAATACCTAGGAGTTGGTAGTTCAAAACCATTGCCATTTGGCCATTTCATGTCAACTGTTGTGGAATGGTAATATCAACAGCTGGGTTGTATCTTGGTCCATGTTGTGGTAGTCATGAATTTGACAGTACAAGTTTTACGTGTTTTGGGGTCGGTATAGTCTATTGTACTTTCTATGGAAGTCTATAACATATTAATGTCATTGATATTCATAGCAGTGAATTCAATTAGTTATGCATTAAGAGTTCTGTGTTTGTGCTTTATTTCACACTACTAGTATACTATATACCAACTTATTATAAAACTACATGATACTACACAGTCACTTGAAGACACTTTACCATATACCAAACCAGCTATAGTACAGTAAAGTACCATAAACCATGCTGATTTTCACTAAAGCAAACCACATCGTATCATGTCCTTGTCATGCAACAAAATGGCAAGCTGCAACATAATTATATCAGACCACATTATAACACATTGCATCACACAAAATAATGTTACTATGCACCTCATAATAATGCAATGCACTGCAACATGCCATATAACATTTAATTAAACATGCTGCACAACAGCATATGAAACACATCATAAATCACTGCAGCTCATGAATGGTAGCAAGGTATAAGTGATATAACAAACCAGAAAATATCACACTCTAGCATACTACATCATAATATATGAAAATACAAAACATTACACTACAATACACTAGATCAAATGAAACTTAGATGTTTAGAGACAACAGAAAGATGTGATGTTTGGGCATTACTTCAGAATATTGTGGTAAGAAGCTTGCTTCCCAACCACATAGTTCTGGGTTCTGTCCCACTGCATGGCCCCTTTGGCAAGTGTCTTCTGCTATAGCCTCAGGCTGACCAAAGCCTTGTGAGTGGATTTGATAAACAGAAACTGAAGGAAGCCTGCTGGATATATATGTGTATGTGTGTGTCTTTGTGTCTGTGTTTGCCCTCCCACTACCACTTGACAACTGGCGTTGGTGTGTTTACGTCCTTGTAATTTAGTAGTTTGGCAAAAGAAACCAACAGAGTAAAAAGAAATTAAGTACTGGGGTCAATTCATTCAACTAGAAATTCTTGAAGGCTGTGCCCCAGCATGGCCACAGTATATTGCCTGAAACAAGTAAAAGGATAAAAGAATAAAGCTATTATATCTGGAGATATTATAATTAGGACATGACATCACTGTTGCACAATGTGCCAACCTCTCACAGAAATTTAATCATTATCTTTATTTAAATTAAGAGGAGCAACGTCCATGACATTTGCAGGTCTTTCAAGAATCATGAGTTCAGTATTTTTGATGTTCACTTATTGAACTTTTCATATTGATCACTGCATTTTGGTGCTTTTATATGATACTATATTTTTCTATCACCATTAAAAGATGTTTTCAAGGCATTTGTTCATGCTTAGTATAACGTTTCTCAGTTGCATGTAGATGGATGGTAACTGTGTGAGAAACCCTATTAAAAGTGTAAAATATGGTATTTTCTGCATAAGAAGTAAAAGCAAGAAGCGGATTTACATAAGACATAACATGTAAAAAGCACCCTTGCTGGTGACATATAAACGACACCCAATACATTTTGTAAAGTGGTTGGCATTAGGAAGAGCACCCAGCTGTAGAAACTAAACCAAAGCAGACGATTGGAGCCTGGTGCAGCTCTCTGGCTTATCAGCTCCAGTCAAACCACCTAGCCCATACCAGCAAGGAAAACAGGTGTTAGATGATAAAGATGATGATGATGCTAACAGAACACACACTAGAACTGATAGAACGTGTATCAGAAAGAACCCATTGACACAGCAATGAGGAAGTGATGGATAAAGCTTATAATTCTTATATTTGGGTAAATTCTTTACAAGATGCTGATGTGAGCATTACTTTCTCTGAAATTTCAAGAGTAAGAGACTGCTGGTGTGTGGTGTATGAAAGCAAGTCTCTATAGATCTGGCTTCATAGTAACCAAAGTGGATATTTATAATGCTCATCTTCATCTTGGAAATAGTGTGAATGACTTACGTTGTCATCATCATCATCATCATCAGCATCAGCAGCAGCATCATTTAATGTCCATCTTCTATGTTGGCATGGGTCAGATGGTCTGACAGGATCTGATGAGCCAGAATGTGTTGAGCTCCAGTATCTGCTTTGGTATGGTTTCTACAGGTGGATCCCATACCTAATGCCAACCACTTTACAGAGGGAACAGGGTACCTTCTTTTCATGGCATTGGCACTACTGAGGTCACCAAGTAACTAGCATGACAAGACCCCTAGGTTGAGTGAAAGTACAGTATTGAGGGAGGTGACTTTGTGGAAGGGTTTGGGAAGCTAAAGTATGATAGAAACTCAGGAGCATCAATGACAATAAAATGGTTGCAAACTGTAACCAAAGTATGTTAGGAGTTTATCTCTAATCTATTTTCTTCTACTGCATTTCATAAAGACTACTAATAATAAACAAGAGTAAGTTTGTGTCCCAATTTTAATTTCTGCTTGATGCTAACTCAGTTCACTTGTATTGCTAGTACTCTTTGGAAATGTATAGTAAAACAAAATTAGTTGCTGGAATGAGAGGGCAAGATGAAGAGATACAAGTGAGACAAAATAGGGTGGACATTAGGAGGAGAGAAGATGAAATAAGTAAGTTTATATGAAAGTGTAAAGTGTCAGACTGTGCAGATGAGTAGCAACTACTGGTAAGGGAGACAGTGGATGGGCATGACCTGTTATCAGAACTGTGATTGCAAATTATTGGTGAATAAAGACTTTACCTCTTTCACTTCAATGCAGTCCAGAATGTTTTGTATTTATAGAAATGTATGCTCTTCAGAGATTGTGTGGCTTGATATTTGTGTGTAGTATGTTTTAGTTATGTGTGATAGGGAAGGTTGTAGAGTGTGGTTAGAGTAAGAAGAGAGTAAGAAAGGTAACTGAACCTTTGAGGTGTATGTGAGTTGAATAAAAATGAGACATGAGGAGAACTGTCTTGATACATACTGCAATGGAATTATTTTGCTATGATACTTTTGATCCAGTAATTAATGATGGGTGAAAACTAAACATTTCATCAAAAACTGAGTATGTCAGATGTCGTTGAAAACATTAATGAGATTATAAAGAAACAATTTTGTTTTTATTAAAGTTCTTAATGGCAAGAGACTATTGCTGTGTAATATGAGAGAGATTTCTAGTTGATATGACTATTCCAAAACTTCACTGGAGGCCACTGAAAACAGAAAGGCTCTGAAGGTTGTAAACAATGTACTTTTTTCCTACTTAGATGAATCATGAAAACAGATGACAATCATTATTCCGTTATTTCTTCTGTCTAAAATTGAGAACCTTTGTACTTGTAATTAAAACAAAACTAACATTCTTCTCTTTCAACATAGTAAAAGACCTAATTCTTATAAGGTGGGGTTTGTAGTCAGCTGAGTTAACTCTTGCTGCTAATTCTTTTGACTTTAAAGTAATGAAAGTCAAAGTCATCCTGAGCAGAATGTGAACTCAAAACCTAGAACAATGAAACTAAATACATTAAATTCCTTTGCTTTGTTCAGCACTCTACTGTTTCTGGCTATATGATCAACCTCTCCAGGTCAATAATAATAAAGATAATAACAGTAGCAATTATAATACCATCAACAGTTAAAAACATCAATAATATTTATAATAATCACAACAATAATAATAAAAGTAGTAATAATGAAGATGGCGGTGGGATGGTTGGAGGGAAGGGACAGGCAAATATGGCCTCTAGGGGTAATAGGCAACAAAACCAGATGCAATCTGAGGAATAAATATGAAGATATGGGTTAGGAAAGGTGGAATCTGGATACTGGTGATGTAGGAGAGGTGGTGGAAGCTATATATGTGCACATGTGTTTATATATGTATTTCTGTTATCTGCAGATAGCAGGGGTGTGGAGGATGGAAATGTCAGACATTAAACATTCATGTCATTACTGATAGTCACAAAAGACCACTTTGTCTTGTGTGTTTATGTTCCTTTGTATGTATGCGTGCTTATGTTGCATGTGTATGTCTGTGCATGCCATTTCATATTTATTGAAGTGTACAAAGTTCACATGTACACACACCCTTATGTACACATATGTATCCACACATACCTATATAACCACATGTACACATAATTTTGTTGTTCAGTTAATATTAGATTGTTCTTTCACAATATGAAAACCAACTCATACACGCATGCACACGCACACACACACACACACACACACACACACACACACACACACACACACACACACACACACACACACACACACACAACTATACACATGGTTGTGCTGCTCAATCGATATTCTCTATCTCTTTCTCTCATTCTTCCTCTCCCTGTAAAATCAAATGGCAGCATCGCAAGCACTGATTGATTGATTAATGTACTGTATTGATCGAACAGCATACTGCTATTGTTAATGATGATGGAAGCATAAGTGATGGGGCTGCTCCTGCTAGTGTTGCTGGTATAGGTGGTGGTGGTGGTGTAGAAAAAGTCATAGTGATGGTAGTGGTAATGATAAACAACATAGTGGTAGGGTTAAAGATGATAGTGACTGTAATAATGGTGAGGTAGGTAGCAGTGATAATGTTCATATGGGACAATAGAAAGATGAAAGTATAGAAAAGATGGCTGTGCAGATAAATTGTTGTTGTTGTTGCCTCTAGCCCCAAATCAGTTCTGATCCAGTAGACATATGATCAAGATAGCCTATCTCATCTTTTTTTCTTCTTTTTTTGTGTATCTAGAATTACATTATTCAATGTGTCCTTCCATTTTTAAGAGAGTAAGTTGTGATTGAAAGGAGATTTGGCTGCCAGTTCTAGCAGATTGAGTGACCATGAAAAGGCACCCTTGTTATCTCATGTAAATTGTTGTTGTTAGTGAGGGTGGTTGTTATATGTATATATGTAGTGGTGGCAGTGAAGTAGTAATATGTGGTAGCAGTGATGGTTTTGTCATATGTACTGGTGGTGGTATCACTGTTTTACAGGCTGTAGGCTATTAGTATAGGTAAGAGTGTCAACAAAAGTAAAATGATATTAAGAGTATAGGCAGTTATAATATTTGTAGCACAGCTGGTAGTAGTAGTGCTAGTGTTAGGGCTTATGATGTAGCTTGCCTCTAGTAATGATGGACAATTCTTGCTGGGGACTGCTGCTGTATTCACTGTCATTGGATTAAATTGAGCTCTATTGGATTAAATAACCGCAAGTAAATTTGTCTTTGATCCATCCAAACAATTAACATTAAGAATGTTTCAACTCTGTTGTACCCAGATTTGCTTATGTTTCCTGCACTCTTCTCTCTATATGACTTATTTCCTGCCAGTTCTTGCAATGCACACTCCTTCACAGTTGATACCACTTTTTGTTCCTATTTAACTATCCTCACACAAACATACATTGCACAAAGGAGAGCTATTTTCTTATACGAAAAAAAAAAAGCAGGAAAGTAGCATTGAACCAGTAAAGTTGAAAAACCCTTAATTTGCTACAAATGCTTGGTTTCACAATATTTGGTGATCTCTCATGGTAATATTACATTTATATATATCTGAAAATATTTATCTGAGACTTTACTTTCTCTAAATTCAATATACTTGTGTACATACACAAATATTCATACATACATACATGTGGACATAAACATATATAAACATACATACATAAGAACATGTCCATGTGCACACATGCACACACACACATACACACATACACACACATACACATACACACATACATACATGCATGCATGCATACGTACGTACCCATGTACATACATACATATGTACATATGTACATACATATGTATGTAAATATGTACATACATATGTACATACATACATACATACATACATATGTTCATACATATGTGCACACATATGTACATACACACGTACATACATACATACTAAAGATATCAACCACATTATTGCCAACTGTGAGAGAATGTCTTCAAGATATTATCTTCCCATGAAGCATGGTACAGTGGCCAGAACAGTTTGGAACAGGATAACAAAAAAGAGAATATCAACAGATGAAGTTGGCTTTATTGAGACTGATGTGTCAAAAGAATACTGGTGGAACCTGACAATTTAAGCAGCCAGCCAGTTAAAATACAAGCAACCTGATATCATTGTGTGGGACCACAAGGAAAAGATAAGTTCTGTTGTAGAAATCAGCTGCCCCTGGACATAAATGTAGGTAGAAAAATACAAGAGAAAGAGGATGTCAATGGACTATTGATAAGGAGTTTGCAAATCCAGTACCCAAGATACACTTTCATCTTCATACCCATTACACTGGTCAACAAGTATTTTTCATCAAAGGTGTATTTAGTGTAGTTTTTAATGCTGATTTCAAATATACAATTAGCTTTCTGACATCAGGTACAGTTTTTCTGTTAAAGGCCCACTTCACTTTTGCAGTAGTATCAATAGACTTTTCGAATGTTTATCACAAAATCATGATCCTACAGAATGGCATTTGTTTATTGACTCATCAAAACGATGATTTAAAGCAGTACTTCTCCATAATGGTAATCTGAAGCCCTCCATTCCTATTGCACACTCCATTCATCTTCATGAATCATTTGAGAATATGGAACTCTTACTTCATGTCATTGTCCATGAAAGCTACTCATAGAAAATATGTGGAGATTTAAAAGTCATTGGAATGTTAATGAGAATGTAGTCAGGCTTCACAAAATACTGTTGTTTCTTGTGTTTACGGGATAGTCAGGCAACTGACAGGCATTATTCGGAATCAAATTGGCAGACAAGAACATCATACCAGCCAGGACTGTCTAGCGTCAAGAATACATCTCTTGTAAATCCATGTAATGTCTTATTGCCTCATTTTCACATAAAGCTTGGACTGATGAAACAATTTGTAAAGACACTAGAGAAGAGAAATGTCAAAGAGTTTGAGTATATTGTAGAAAAGTTTCCCCAAATTACACAGGCGAAATTGAAAGAGGGTATTTTTGTTGGATCATAAATTAGAGAAGTACTCAAAGATGTCAACTTCAAGACAACACTGGATGAACTGGAACTGCCTGCATAGAATACTTTCACGTGGATCTATGAGAATTTCTTGGGCAACAAGAAGGCAATGGACTACAAGGATGGCATCAAGAATCTTCTGAGATGTTACTCAGCAATGGGTTGTCGCATGTCACTGAGAGTTCACTTCTTGGACTCCCATCTGGATTTCTTCGCAGATAACCTTGGACCAGTGTCTGATGAGGACAGTGAAAGATTTCACCAGGACATTAGTGCTATGAAGAAATGGTACCAAGGCTTCTGGAATGACAGTATGCTGGCTGACAACTGCTGGACACTTTACCATGATCGATCAGATCAGGAACACTGCAAGAAATCCAAATCACAATGTTTCTAGCTCTGTCCTTCTAACTTTGTCTGTTTTGTCTGACCCATTTTTTTGTGTATTCACCCTTTGTAGAATGATAGTGGTGATTTTCAACTCAATGAACTCATTAACTTTTTTTAAATAATATGTCCTTACTTATTACGTTAATGATTTCATATATACAAATATGTAAAATATTTGCCTGTATCTACTGAAAAACTGATGCATGCTGCATACAAATGGAGTGAAATTTTGAAATCAGCATGAAAAATTAGTCTAAATAAGTTGGTTTGCATTCATAATGAATATAATACATTTAATTTTGTCAACCAGTGTTATTATTGGAGCAACAGGATATATACCAACCCGTCTAGAGCAAAGTATGGCTGAACTTGGAATCTTAGGGAGAGAATGCAAATCATATGCTACAAATGATCACGATATCTGGGGCTATAAAAATCTGCAAGACTTTCTAAAGATTTAAAGGATGATGGTTAAATCAAGATACTTTCCTTCACAACCTAAGTTGGTAGCTGGTCATAATTTACTCTAAATTAATAAGAGAAAGAGAAGCATACATGCATACATACATACATACATCAAAAAAGATCAAAGGTCCTTTTTGAGTTATAGGTTCATAAGATTGATTTTTCAGATTCTGTGGTATATATATGTCCTCCAGAGAAGATATACCAGTAAGTTGTTATACCTGAGCCATAATTCCAGGCTGGTGTTCAAGTGCATCGACTCCAGCATTAAAAATTGGTATGGATATAACAACAGTTATTAAATACATATACAACATTACAAAGATAGACCTTCTGCATCAAGTCCATAAAGTACATCAGCACACAACAACTACTAACTTTTTCAAAGCTCAAGTGAGATCTATAGCTGAATACTACTGCCATATTTGGAAAATATGCTGATATTATCCATACAAGTATCCCAGACCCCCCCCCC
>NC_068994.1:21912864-21915707 GCF_001194135.2 Octopus bimaculoides
AAAACAACACTCAACTGACTGGCATGAAATCACTCATCAACATACTTCAACTCCTGTTTGTGAGAAGGGATGCAAATCTGGTGTCCCCTATCTGCTTTTTCTACAGCTTTTACTCTTTGCTTCTAGGTGATGGCCACTCATGGACCACCTCAGTCAGACCTGCCCAACTCACTCCCCTCTCCTCTTCTTGGGTGTTTTATACAAATAAACAATATCTAACCACGTTTTGATTATTGTGCACAAATATATCAGGATATGTTGTCTAAATAGTACCTACAAAAATTAAAACTGCAGATATTTGCTAATATAAAAAGTGAAAGATTTTCAAATCATTGTAAAAATTCTAATTTAAAGCAAGGAATTCAGTGTATAATTAATTAATTAAGTAAATGGTTAATATTCTGATGCAAGGTAGACACAATTTCCCCATTGTCTATAATAATATATAAAAGTAGTCATGGGAAATGAGTGACGCTCCAGAATTGATTAACTATAATATCACAAAGACAGAATGATTTCAACTTTCACTCAGGGCCATTAGAGAATAATGAGTGTGCTTGTGCGTGTTGTATCACTTATGTGCTTGTCTTTGGTAATGGAGAAACTTGTCTATCTGTATGTCTGTCTATTTTCATGCAAGACTGGAAATGAATGACACCACTTGTATGATACTGACTACCATCACACAATGTAAAAATGAAGGGGTACATACATACATACATACATACATACAAACATACATACATGCATGCATACATACATACATACATACATACATACGTACGTACGTACATACACACACACATAACTTACATACATAACATATATGCATAACACACACACACATTTATATATACATGCATGCATGCATGCATGCATACATACATACATACATACATATAAATAAGATCCGGGAATCCGAGTGTAGGAAGTTTGTAAGCTTCAAGCAGAAGATGGCAGGTATAGGGAACAAAAAGTGGACAGTATATGATAAGATACAATAACAATTTATTGGCATCGAGAGTTACACACTTTTTCCCATATCGAAGTTGTGAGGACATTCGACAAGCTGATAATTTCTAAATAGCTCATAGTTAGTAACTAAAGCTGCTAAAAATTTGAATAAAAATCCAAATTCAGGGGGTGGAACAGGTAAAATGCACACTACATATGTTTCTTAGCTAGTTGAAGCTCGTGATGCAATTTTTATGCAACGAACTATGTTCAACGTAGCTAATCATCAGGCTGAGATTACCTTAATGAAGGTTACATCGTCGCCTGAAATTTCTAAGTCAGCCACAACACAAGGGTGAGTCCAACTGAAAAGAAAAGCCAGTAGTAATATATTAAAGAAAAAACAAAAAATAAAAAAAGCAAAAAATCAAGGAAGAAAGTTTAGAGAACCAATGAGCGTTAAAGCAAAGGGTGGGACCCAAAATATGCGAGAGTGGGTGTGGCTTAGAGATAAGGAGTGGGAAGAAAAAAAAGAAAGAAAAGGAAAAAAGAAGAATAAAGGAAAGAAAAGGATTGTTATCGTTATGGAGAATATATTGTGGTAATAAAAATCTATTCAAGAGATATGACGACAGATTTCAGTGGACTGTTAGAATGCTATCGCCCAAATTTATATGGGTAAAGAGGTAGCAGAGTTGGGGTCGTTCATACAACTCGGCACACATACAAGTACTCGCGCGCACGCATGCACTCACGCACGCACGCACGCACGCACATACGCGCGCGCGCACACACACATGATTCACACATAACTCATACACATAACTCACACATAGAAATACTTTAGGATATATGTACACCGTATTTTCGTAATCACACAGCTACGTGTTCGGGCTAAATTCGACAGTTTGTATAACAGTTTACTCTAAGTTTACTAGATGATAACAGTTTACTCTAAGAAGCCATCTTCAGCTTCCACTGCAGTCTCAAGACAGCCCAGAACCTTGCGCATGCGTTTCTCAATGTGACCCTGGGAAGATCTTCAAACATCTTGATCTTGACCACCAGCTCGGCCTTGGTTGCAGGCAGAGCGATTGGCGTCTTTCTCAACCGTGCACTCACATATAATAATCCATAGGATCACAATAATCGGGGGAATTCGGAGACCAGAAATTGTGGTTGGTGAAATCGCAGAAATTCCTCGACAACCACTTCTGACACTCCCGGGAGCAAAAGCTGAATCCTGCTGCCACACATATGACCTTCCAACAGCAACCCTTTGCAGTCAGGGCTTAACTATAGTCTCCAACAGTTTTAACAGTCATCTGAATTAAGCCTAAGGCCCTGTTCATCTGTTGTTGGCTAAATTCTGGCTTGCGGATGCAGTCAGAACGCCTGTTATATGCCTTCCTGCTGGGCTATATCTTTGTAGTTTCGGTTGCAGCTGCCCATGGCACATTTTGCAGCCTTTACAGTGTTCACTGAGTATAGAGCAGCAGTCATGATGTCGGCACTTTAACACCCGATGCGAATCATCATGATACATACAATTCTTTTCCAGTATTCAGACGGCTTCCAGTTCTCCATATCAGTTAACTTTTTCTCAACTACAGCCTTTTTGTTTGTCGCCTCCTGGCCCCACAAAATCCACATATTGCCTACAGCAGACCCAAAAGTAGTGTCCCTTTAAAAGTGCCGTCCGGGGCGGACAGCCCCAACCGCTCCTCTAGCTACGCTTGTGTACGTACGTACGTATGTATGTATGTATGTATGTACGTATGTATGTATGTATGTATGTATACATACATATATATAAGCTCGTCGAAACGCCGGTGTTAAAACGTGGGTAGCTGATGAAGTAGAATGTTCTCTATGTGGCTCGTGTGTTC
>NC_068994.1:21915910-21918903 GCF_001194135.2 Octopus bimaculoides
AGAAATTGATATTAGTCAATTAGAACCAGTGGTCTAGCATATTAAAAAAATCCGAAGATTAAAATTATATTACATACAAAAATAAATTAGCTGCAAAAATTTATTAACTGCAGAATTATTTCCGGACTTAGCGCGCCAGATTGAAGACATTTAAAAGGATACACTGAATGTAATTTGTAGAACTCTACACGTGTTCCCTTTCGAGTGGACGTTGTTGCTGTTATTGTTTGTTTGTGTGTGTGTATGCGTGTGTGTGTGTGTTTCCGCGTGCGTGCGTGCGTGCATGCATGCGTGCATGTATAAGCATGGGGACATAGAAATACATGAGGTAGTGAATAAGAGCATCGTAAGACGACTTGAAGAGTGATAGGCAGTTAGTTCATGTCAGGACAATTATCTAGAAGTGTAAATGGGTCCCTTAGCTGTAGTAAGGGCAACCTGACTGGAAAAGATGATAGTTTGAAATCAAAACGCTGCTGCCTTGTGAGTTCCTTTGTTAGAGAAAGACCAGATAGGATAATTTGATATAAAACTTTGTATTGTATTGAATTTGGGAGGATTTATTTTGTCTTTTTGTGCCACCAGAACATTCTGCCTTACTCAGAAAGTGGGTTGTGTGCAGTACAAACTCGAATTAACTATAAATGATATTATGCTCATGTACCTTTTTAAAATGTGCATTTCTCATACGGTTATCATCTAAAGTATGATTATTTTCAAGTTCTATATGCAATGGAGGTTTTGGTGGATGCGTACAATTTTAACTGAATGGAAATGAGTCTACGCTACATATGCAATCAGAACTCTGAATACAGGTAGGTTAGAATTAACGTTGATATTACTTCAGCTGTATACTTAGGACATAGCCATGGTTTGGTGTATTTTTGGGTGACCGAACAATTATTTTAGAGAATTGATACTCGTTCTAAATCGTGATCATTTGTAATTCATACGCTACAAATGACTACGATGTCAGGCAATTAAAATCTGTAAAACCATCTTAAGACTTATAACGAAGATGGTAAAAAAGGGAAATAGGAAGATGATATACGACGTGAAGATGATAAGCGACGATTTATTCTCCATTATAAAACACAATGATTGCCATACTTGAAATGAAATAAATTATAACAGGTTACAACAAAGGTGCGTGGGAGACGTCGTGGTTAGGTTGGACTGTTGATCTTGTAGACAAAGTTGGCGTGCTGTTTGGTGGTGTGTAGAGGAAGCCGATGGTCTGTTGGTCGTGTGGTGTTCAACAGCAACGATATAGGCAGGCGTCTGCTATATAGGTGAAAGAGGATATTGGCTGGTGTCAGATACAACATTGTTAGAGACGAGTTGCGTGTGGTCAGTGGCGTGTGCCAAAGACATACAGCAGTCGAGAACTGTCGTTCTTATAGAGATCAGTAGGCTCCTAGAGCTGGTAATTAATTTCCCACGTAAGGAATATTTGCGAACTGTTGCGTCAACACGAGTGGACGGCTGGAAACCGACCAATACGAACAACAAGTTCGGCTAATCGCAAGGTCATGTGACCTGATGGAACGAAAAGGCTTGTGGAGCCGATATCCAGGTATTCAAGTCTAAACTACTCAACGAAAACATATCACACCTAATGACAGTGTAAATCACTTCTGCTACAGATTTAAAGGATACTTTCCTTCACAACCTTGCTACCAAGTAGGCGGCCAGTAAAATTTACTCTAAAATTAAGAAGAGAAAGAAACCATACATGCATGAATGCATCCATACATGCAAGCATACATACATACATACATACATACACGCGCACATACATACGTACGTACGTACATACATACATATGTACGTACGTACATATCAATACTCTAAAATAATTGCTCGGTCATCCAGAACTACACCAAACCATGGCGATGTCCTAAGTAGACAGCTGAAGTAATATCAACGTTAATTCTAACCTGCCTGAATGGAATTATGCAATCATAGTTCTGACTGTTAAAATTGTTCACATCCACCAAAACCTCCATTGCCATAGAACTTGAAAATAATCACACTTTAGATGATAACTGTATGAGAAATGCACATACATACATACATACATACATATAAAGCTAAACCATTTTTGTTGTGAAAATATTTTACATATTGCGTCATAGACAGAGAAATATGTGTCGTGTGTGTGTATGCGCCTGTGTATGTGTGCGTGCGTGTGTGTGCGTGCGCGCGGGTGTACTTTATCAAAATTATTTCCAGCTACAGCCACTGTCTATTCTCTCAAAAGCACATGCGTACACAAACGACCAATGCACAATAAGTAAATAAACAAACATACATTTTAAAAATATACCATTGTTGTTAGAGCATCGTTTTATCAATATCGATTTAACATGTCTGCGAAGGTGTGCATTTTAGCGCGCTTGTCACCAGGCAATCGTTTTATAGCTTCAGTCATATTGTAATGAACAGCATAATGTCTATTAGATTACGTAATTATTGGTTAGTGGCCATTTAGGTATCTAATGCCTCTTCTATGCAACTACCGGTTTGTCTGACTGTATTTGCGTCACCCCTTACACACACGAACTTTCAACCATATCTATCTATCTATCTATCTATAGATATAGATAGATAGATAGCTACATACATATACACACATATACATATTTATATACATATATATACATATATATACACATATATATATACATATATATATATGTAGTGAAACTAACACCTCGATCGCCATTACATACAAAACTACCTATCGCCATTAGATACAAAACTACTATCGCCATTACATACAATCTTCTCATTTAAATATAAACAAACGCGAGCGTAGCGGAAAACATCAACTTTGTCATCACGTGACTGATTAATATTCGAAGCGGCAACTTCTTCGAACCGTTCCCGCCAGAACGCAAACTGACCAATCACGGCCCCTAATAAGGTCACGTGATAGAGTATGTTTCTGAAGCCATCGGGAGCTGATAGTTTGTTATAAATAGCTTTAA
>NC_068994.1:21920113-21941599 GCF_001194135.2 Octopus bimaculoides
AATGAATGTTTCAATACTTCATTTCATTGTACCATCCATCTTTTTTAATATTATATATTATATATTCCATATTCTATATCCCACATAAATTTTACAAGAATATAAATAAAAAACATAAAAAACAGACAGAGTTGGAACTTTTTTTAAATAAAATAATATATATATATATACATATACATATATATACACACGCACACGCATATATATATACATATATATCTATATATACATACATATACAGACATATATTTACATACATGCACATACGCACGCACACACACACACACACACACGCACACACAAATACATATAAGGTGTGACATAAAGGAAAGGCAGGCGCAGATGTATGTATTTATTCATATATGTATGTATATATGTATGTATATATATCTTAATATAAATTTGAGTGATGTTTCTCTGTCCGTTACGTTTTTATGTTCGTTAACTCCTCTCCGACAACGAAACTCAAACCAGCAACTTCCCTAATCCCAAGAAATGTCCTAAAGAGGTCTATTTTTTTCAAGGACTGCCTAATTGGAGCCCTACTGACTCCCATTGTTTTTACCTCATTTAAAACTAAATACATGGCATTGGCGACCAAATCGGAGTAATGACAATAAATTTCATACCATGAACTCCCAGGGAATATCGTAAGGCGGTTCAATTTCAGAAGGGCCGCTTAAATGGGGGCCCCACTAACACCTCTACTTTTACTGCATTTACCTCGCTTCTACACTTAATGATTAAACCATGAGCAGCATCAGTGCTTAGCACATTTGCAGAAATAAGTTTGGGCATTTTAAATACTTTAACGTACGTTCAAATCGCGATAGAGAGTTATAACAGGTATGTTTCAAGTGTGGTAGTGTGGATATATAATATTGTAGTTTATGAAACTTATGTCTAGGTGGAAAACTAATCTTCCTGTTCCGGTTGCATTTGGTGCTTGGGGTATATGTTGGGTAGGGAGTTTGGAATGGGGTATCGGATAATTACTACCAGGAGATACATATACAATAAATATGTCCGAGTCCATTACATTACAGAAGGGTAGAGGGCCGTGAAGCGGCCCGATAGTGGGGCCCTCCACAGGAGCTAGCCTGAATCCCACTCGTAGGGCGGCTTGAAGGCTAGTCTATACATATAAATTTGACATGGGCGATTCTTTCTTGTCTTGAGAATAAGGAAGTAATGGGTGATGTCATACTTGGTAGTGGGATGATGAAAATTGTACGCTGAAAAAATAAATCAAACAGCGTTCCAACTCTGTGTGAATGTATGTGTGTATGTAAAAGGGGTGGGGGTATGTGAATGTGTGGGTGTGTGCCTGTGCGCGCGCAATGGAAGTGGGATGGTTCATTTTTGCTTAAGATTTCGGTTTATTTATTTATTTGGTTGAATCCTGGTTGTTTTTTTTGTTGGTCAGTTATTTTTTTGCGTTTTGACAGAAAAAAGTCATTCTAAAATTGTTATTTAACGTAAGCGTGCCCAAACAAGTGTCGAATGCTTACACAGAGCAGGTTTTACAGTCACATCATCCAAACCGACCGGGTGAAACCAGGCTTAGCTGCTAGTATATATATATATATATATATATATATATAAAGTTCATGTTCAGTTAAATGAAGGAAAGAAAATGGAGAGTTAAGATAATAATTATTTATTATTGAAGAATTGGTAATTTTTACTTCTTACAGCCGTTCCCATTAGTGCTCAATAGGTAAAATGCAAATTCATGCTTTAAATTTGCATTTATATGTTATGAGCATTATTTCATCAGAGAAAGATACACCTTAAGATATTACATGTGGATTCTTCCGCTCATGCAAGCAGACTCTTGTAAGCAGGTTCTTGCATGAATGGAAGGGTCCATGTGTGATATCTTAATGTATATCTTTCTCTGATGAAATTATGTTCATAACATATAAATGCAAATTTAAAGCATAAATTTGTATTTTACCTATTGAGCACTAATAGAAACGGCTGTAAGAAGTAAAATTACCAATTCTTTAATAATAGATTATTATTATCTTAACTCTCCATTTTCTTTCCTTCATTTAACCAAACATGAACTTTATTCTTAATACATACCTATTTATTTAATGAAATTTCATTTCCCAAAATTACTAGGTATAAAACCAATATTTCTTTGGATGCAATCATCCCTTTACAAGGTTAACTTATTTCCTAAGCAATTATATAAACAAAGAACATGAGATGCAAATAGATATGTTCAGCTGTTTAATGCAGTGTCAATTTTTCTTACTGTTTTGAGTGCTGTTCAAATTGTCAAGTTCCCAATCTATATCACCATCCATACATACTACTAACCTACCTACCTACCTACCTTCCAATCTATCTATATATCTATCTATCTATCTATCTATCTATCAACTATCTCTTTATTGATCTGTCAGCATGTATTTTTATGCATGTATGCAAACATGGGAAAACAGAGGTTAAAGCGATAGACATTGTACATTCTTAAAACATGGACAAAGTGAGCAGTTGTCCAGGTATCCATGGCTCTATGGAGCTCAGTGCTAATCTATAAATTCTGTGGTTGCACATGTTGGGTCCAGCACAGGGAATTAAAACGTTGTTAAGATGGTCTTGTATCAATAAGTAACGATCGATATATAAGTTGAGCTTAAACAAAGAAATACTTGAAAATATAAATCTAGCTATATATTGAAATACATGGCTTGATATACAGAGTTGCTGCCATGACAGTATAAAACATGTTTCTTGCGAATATGGGCGTGGCTTTATTTTCAACTTTCTCTTCATTTTAGCTTTGTCTTATTGTTCTAAAGCTGATTGTTTTCACTATTAATGAGATATTTTGAAACTGCTTTGTACAAAAATATTTTTGTTATAATAACATAGTAGTCATCCATTTACATCCGTTCATTTACAAATTTGTGTATGTATGTACGTATGCATACATACGTACATACGTATATACATACATACATACATACATACATACATACATACATACAAAATACCAGTTGACAAAGCTGATTATGAGACCAATGATTCAAAAGAATATTTGTGGAACTTAAAAATGAAAATAACCACTAAGTTAAAACACAACTGGCAAAATATTCTTGTGTGGGTACAACAAAAAAAATTATATGTCCTGTTATAGAAATCAGTTGCCCACTGGACATAAATGTTGTCAGAAAAATATAGGAGAAAGAGAATTATAGACCAGTGATAAAAAGTTTTCAAATCCAGTACCCAAGATACGCTTTCAGCTTCAAACTTATTATTACTGAAGCAATAGGATACGTACCTACACATCTGGAGCAAAATATGGCTGAACCTGTGTTCTTGGGAAGAGACTGCAACTCCCTAATTCATATGCTACAGATGATCACGATATCTGGGATAACAAAAATCTGCAAAACCTTGTAGTATTTATTTATCTAGCACACAGAGTAAATCAGAATACCTGATACACGTATAATGTTTCTACAATCATTTAGAAGCCTTGTCTGAAAAAATTGCCGACGATATGAAAACATCACATTGTTCTCTTTAGTAAACTGAAAAGGATTCTAAGTTATTTTTCTTATTTTTGAAACTCGTGGCAGTAACTCCATCAGTATGCAACGTTAGTGATTAGGTGGTCATTACCCAAAGGACTGTACGTGATGAGAAATTCCAAATAACAGTTGAGTAAATCATTGACTGACTTCCAATAAATATGTTTTATAACATGCAATGAGTATTCCTTCTTTCACTTGTAACTTAAAATGTGTGTGTGTGTGTGCGTGCGTGCGCGCGTGCGTACCAATCCCTACATACGAGGAAATCTATTTTGTTTAATGACAAAAGTATTTGGATTTTTAAAAAATCAAAATCTTTTCAATGTTACTTTTAGTGGGAGCAAGAAAGTAGACGGAAATAAATAATATTGTAGGATTATATATTTCAAGTTTCACTATATTTGCTATGACATTTTGTTAATGCCCAGAAATTTCAAACATAAAAACTGAAAGATTTTAGAAAAACTCCGTAAACTTTTTAGTCATAACCGTTATCAGTTGAAATTAATCTTAACCCAGAAAGTGTTGGGATTTGCACTTACATAGCATGGACTGCTGAACACATTTTATGAAACTGAGACTACCATGCACACATAAAAAACAAAAAAATAATTAAAATATCTTCTTAGTATATAATGGTGGCAAGTCCTACATCATCTGAAAAGTTATTAGTTGAACTATTAGTCCTCTTGCATTCTGTGGGGTATCGGAGCGTTTGAGTGATATTGGACCCCAACAAATGCCCATAAATTAAATGCATCTCTCTGGGCCACGATCGTGGCCTGTCGACCTGTGCCTGACGGTCACAATCGTGGGCCGTCACGCTTCATGTGTTAAGGTAGACTTTTCTGATGTTACAGTCTGTAGCAAGTATATGTTTACAAATTTGCTTGTTTACCTTTAAATAGGCGCAAATCGTCTCGTACGATGTTTTCTACAACTTGTCACATGGTCACGTGATGGTCGAGTCCTTCTAGCTTTACGCGGGCTATCCATCTCTTCACGTGACAGACCAGTCGAGCGTGGGAAATTTATGTCTATCTGCTGGGAACCCAGCATCAGCTATATAAGGAAAGCTTTTCTGCTTCTTCTTTAGTTGTGTGAGTTGTGCAGTCGAGTTCAGATCTCGGCAGAGAGCAAGATTTATTTCGCAGGTAGCCTTTGACGCGAACTTGTGTTCGTGTCTTCCAGCAGAAGTCATATCACGTATTTATTTTTCCTGTTCTACACCGCATACATCATGTACCAACTGCATGAGAATCATTGTGTATATTTGCTGACAGTATATTCCAAGACGTATCTCAACAGCTTTGCCTTGTTAATGTTCTTTAATGGGTTCAATAAATCGTCGCATTTAATCCTCCTGGTTTTCTGTTTCTGCCTTTATCTACATACACACTTATATTGGAACTCAAACCAGTTTTATTCCTCAACGCAACTCTAACCGTTAAAAGTCAATCTTAACAACGCACAGTTACCATTTTGCAAGTTAATTAATGAGTCATTAAATTACATTAATAGGTTTTCTGATTGCATGAAAGATATTTTAAATAGTTTTCTTAACAATATATGTTTACAAAATTACAATTTTGCGTCTAATGAAACTGTATCAAATGACACTTCTAAATTTTACAATGATGGTTGCTTAAATAGTAGTGGTTTCATAGAAAAAAACTCAGAAATAACAGAATAGATAATCCATATGCGAAATATAATGTACACACGCACACATGCACGCACGCATACACACACACACACACACACACACACACACACACACACTACACACACACGCGCGCGCACGCGCGCACACACGCACACACATACACACACACACACCTAGAAAAAGGACTGTTGCTTTGACTTCCAGTTTCAATCAACAAGTCCTGGCCATAGTTACAAAATTTTTCTCCAGCTTGTTAGGAAAGTAATTATTCTATGAAGTATAAATAGTTTTATTAAAAATTGTATGAAAGTCTCGTAATTGTACAAACCAGGGTGAATGCTCATTGAAAGTCAACATTTGAAATAATATACTGGATTGACAAGGAGCTCATTCAAAATTTGACACTCTTAGAATTTTAAGCATTTCGGAAGCAACTTCGAACCAGTGACATATGTTTATCAAATTTCATTTGTTATCCCATTAAAAATAACATAAAATTTGATATCTAGTGAAGATTGATTTGAGCAGTCAAATCGTATAGACATTCTAACAAGCCTTGTATGCTGTAATCTTCAAATTCTCATGACAGATTGTTTTCAAAAATGTTTCTTCTTAATTAAAATTCAGTACTTAATTTTCTTTTGCAACTACAGAATGCCCCAAATTTTCAAACTAGTCATTGCAAAACTCCAAATACAGAAAACAATGAGAGTGACTTACTTTCGTGATTGATCTACATTTTGATAGGAAGTCTTTCTGTACTACGATTTTGTGTTAAACTTTCTGAAAAATTCAGTAATTTGGGTTACCAATTAATATTCTAATATGGTCTTCATCTAATAATAAGTCTTGCCAATGCAGACCAACAACAGTCTCTCTTGATTTTGTTTTATTGTGTGTATGTGTGTGTGTGCTCTCCCACTCTCTCTCTCTCTGTATATACACACACACACACACACACACACACATATATATATATATAGGCGTAGGAGTGGCTGTGTGGTAAATAGCTAGCTTACCAACCACATGGTTCCGGGTTCATTCCCACTGCGTGGCACCTTGGGCAAGTGTCTTCTACTATAGCCATGGGCCGACCATAGCCTTGTGAGTGGATTTGGTAGACGGAAACTGAAAGAAGCCCGTCGTATATATGTATATATATATGTATGTGTGTCTGTGTTTGTCCCCCAACATCGCCTGACAACCGATGGTGGTGTGTTTACGTCCCCGTAACTTAGCGGTTCGGCAAAACAGACCGATAGAATAAGTACTAGGCTTACAAAGAATAAGTCCTGGGGTCGATTTGCTCGACTAAAAGTGGTGCTCCAGCATGGCCACAGTCAAATAACTGAAACAGGTAAAAGAGTATATACATATATATATTCTTTTAAAGAATATAATCGCGTCATTAAAGCATTCAACATTGTATGTATGTATGTGTGTGTTTATTCCAAAAATTGTCGGTAATCAGTTATTTTGCGTTCCTTTCAGCTATTTCTATATTTCCAACTTTTAACCAATTATCCCCCTTCACTATACAATTGCATGCTTTAAACCTTACCTCTCTTAATTTTTTTCTTTCTATAATATTTTCCTCAATTATCTCCCAATCCCAAAACACTTTAATACATATGCAATATTTTATCAAAATTGTTTCAGAACTAATTGCAATGAATTCAAAAGAAAAAACTGCACTGAAATATTGATATTAAATTTATTCAACTTTATTCATAATTTACCCTCTCCTTCCCCTTCTTACATACACATTCATAAGATATAAAGTATATAGATATAATGTACACACGCGCGCGCGCGCACACACACACAAGATAATAAAACGAATGGTTTATACCTGGTAGCTTACTGGTGGAGCACGGTAACTTTCAGTGTTTGTTATGTATTTGGTTAATGAGAGATGGAAGATGAAATATATGAGAATTTTTATTAATCACTACAATTGTTTCGACACATCTAGCGTCGATCCCTCACGGGCGGGATACTTAACAATTGGTTCAGGAGCATCCGATGGTGCAGATGTGTCTCTGCGGGTGATAAATAGATATAACCCGTTAAAACAACAGTTTTGCAATGTATCTTCTCGTTACGTGTAAAGAAAAGCAACAAATTAAAGGCTATAGTTTCTTTTATATGGAAGATCAATAATAGAATAATAGATGCAAAAAAGAAACGAACACGCAATACAGTGAAAAAAAGTATTAAAAATAACCGTTAACGGATATGGATGTATAAACGGCTTCGCGTTGGTTGTATGACGCATGTACAATCGCTCATACAAGCATCCACGAAGATGTAAGCATGCGCACACGTGTGGTTTGGCGCACATACATTCACATAACGAGTTAAATAGCTACTTGGTGTTTATAAGAGTGGGGAGGTTAGAGCTAAACTTAATTCATCCGTACCATAAGGTAAATTATGTTAACAGTTACTCAAATTCATTCCCACTGCATTTAGACTTTTTAAGAATTTAGGACTCAACATTACAATAGGAAATGATTATCGTAGAGTAAATTTCCTTGACACTACCTCCTGTCTTGATACTGGACGATTCGAACCATTTCATAAACCAAATGGTAATATTAAATATATAAATGTAGCATCCAACCATCTATCTTCAATAATACGGGGTTTAGTTAAGAATATTTGAACAAGAATTTTTAGATTATCCACTAATAATAAAATTTTCGAATCACAAGCACCTTATTATGATACTGGTTTAGCTAGAGCTGGATATCGTGAGAAAATTCAATATAAGCAAGACACAGGCACACATAACCTTGCTAATTCCTCCAGTAATGACACACATTGTACACCATCAGAACGTTACGGTATGCGAACTGACTCAGATCGAGAATACAGACTAGGAAGAATTGGTCAAGGCAATAAACTACTAACCAAAACTCATAAAGATACATGACATAATATTTCTTCTGCTCATAACACAGTAAATTGTTCCAATCCTATACAACACTCGAACAAATAAGCCAAACAACAAATCTAGGAATCATGATGTCCTCTGATACAACCTAATCTTCGGTTCACATGTTTCAACGAAGATCACTAGGAAATTTTTTGCCGCTTTAGACAAATACATCCCTAAATCAAATAGATACTATGCTATTTTTAATTGACACACCGTGGAGGTATCTTACGCTAACTTTATTAATTTAGAGCAGCATGTGCACCGCATAAACAATAGTAAAATGAAGCAACAGTTCAATAACCCAACAAAATACCAACAAAGGAGATGTAAACCGCAATGAAAAGTATCAAATACGGCCATATCGTGATAGTAGAAACGAATGTGATATAGCCAACACGGTAACAACGTTGCAAAATGAAGACAGAACTGCCATATATACAGATAAATATAATATGCTCATGCAGAGAAAAATCAAAATGCCCATTGATGAACCTCTGTATGAGTACAAATCTTGTATATAGATGTACCATGCACATTGGGGCCGTATGTTTACATTGGGAAAACAACTGATTCATTCAAGAATCGTTATCGTGACCATGTCGTCAACTTCAAGAAAATCAATCGGAGACATTCAATATCTTTGGCCGATTTTGTGTGGCGACTTAAGGAAGATAACATTAAGTATAACATAACTTGGACCATGGTAAGGCACGCAAAATCATATACAATTTCCAGGAGATGGCGACTCTGCTCCGAGGAATCTTTGTTTGTTCTGCGAACCAATGAGAAAATCATTAATAGAATTTCTGAAAGACACTCAAAATGCTTGCATGCAAATAAATGTACTTTTGCACAATGCAGTTAGAATGAATTTGAGTAACCGTTAACATAATTTACCTTATGGTACGGATAAATTAAGTTTAGTTCTAACCTCCCCGTTCTTAAGTAACTATTTAACTAACTATGTGAACGTATGTGCGCCAAACCACATGTGTGCGTATGCTTACATCTCCTGGATGCTTGTATGAGCGAGTGTACATGCGCCATACAACCTACGCGAGGGCGTTTATACATCCATATCCGTTAACGGTTATTTTAATACTTTTTTCACTGTATTGCGTGTTCGTTACTTTTTTGCATCTATTACATTATTTTGTTTTATTATTGATCTTCTATATAAATGAAGCAATATCTTTAAACTTGCTGCTTTTCTTTACACGAAATGAGAAGATACATTCTTCAAAGAGCATCTGAACAAATTTTTATCTGAGACACCCTCGAACCCACATCGCAGCAGGAGATACAAAGAAGAGCAGCTTCATCTTATTCGCTACTTAACTAGAAACCGTAGAGAAAACCCAGTGACACTGCAAGGTGGTGTTCCAGCATGGCTCCAGCCTCTGTTTAAAACTAGTAAAAGATAAGAGATAAAAGATGTATGCTTGCGTGCGTGCGTGCGTGTGTGTGTGTGTGTGTGTGTTTATATGCATGTGCACAGATATTTTACATGCATTTTATTTTTATTTTACTCTAATCTCAAT
Organism: Octopus bimaculoides; assembly: GCF_001194135.2. NCBI lineage: Eukaryota > Metazoa > Mollusca > Cephalopoda > Octopoda > Octopodidae > Octopus > Octopus bimaculoides. The sequence continues at coordinate 21,929,822 of NC_068994.1, forward strand.
TCTTCTAAGCTTGCATGAGTGAAATGCTTTAAATTTTGGAATAATGGATTAGATTGAGCATCTTCTCACTAATCATTCAATTGTGTAAGAGTCGAATTGCTATAGAGTCAGGCAAACTTGAACAAACAGCATCAAAGATCTTACTTTAGAACTCAAAGCAAACGCAGCTTGTGGAATTTTGGCCACTTGGTAAACAATCCAGCTTTTAATCCCCATAAAATGTTTATAAGTAATTAAACCCACGTCTATTTGATACGTCTGTGGATTATCCACTAAATAGTGACCACTAAACTTTATTAGTCAAATACATTACTCTGTGTTTTTATCGTTGATATTATCTCTTAATCTAAAGCGGTGAGCTGGCAGAATCGTTAGCACGCCTGGTGAAATGTTTAGCGGCATTTCGTCCGTCTTCACGTTCTGAGTTCAAATTCCGCCGAGATCCACTTTGCCTTTCATCCTTCCGAGGTCGATAAAATAAGTACCATTTGAGTATTGGGGTCGATGTAAACGACTAATACCCCCTCCCGAAATTTCAGGCCTTGTGCCTATAATAGAAACGATGTAGAATCGTTAGCACGCGGGGCGAAATGCTTAGCGGTATTTCGTCTGTCTTCCGTTCTGAGTTCAAATTCCGCCGAGGTCTACTTTGCCTTTCTTCCTTTCGGGATCGATAAAATACGTACCAGTTGAGTATTGGGTTCGATGCAATTGACTTAACCCCTCCCCCGAAATTGCTGGCTATGTGCCAAAATTTGAAATCGATATTCTTTTAATCCTTGTACAGTTACAAGTCTATTGGAAGTAGGAATTTGCTTACTATTCACTCAGAGCGGTGGAATTTGGTTGATCCACTTTGGTCATGTGAGGAAATCCTTGCACTTTTTTGAAGAACAGTCGTTGAATAATTAAATTAATTTTCTTCAGTCTGAGGACTAGATTAAGATTTGGTTATAAGGTTATAACAATTATAGACATGTCGCTATATACATATTTATTATATGTAAGGGACTAATGACTGGTGTGCGTATATGAATGAACGAGTGTATCCGGGCATGTATATGGATGTGAGTGTGTGTGTTTGTATGCATTTGTTTGGCTACATGTTAAATTACGGTGGTGGTGCTGTTGGTATTATTGCTGAAGGTGGGTGGGTGGAGAGTGTTTGCATTGGAATACTGATAAGATTGGACTTAAAAACATCAACACAAATCGATACAACATTCTCAAAATGTTACTGCAAAGTGATCAATGCAGTAGCAAGCTAAAAGTGTAGGGTTTGTCAGGAGGATGGTAGTGGTGTGAAATGGTGTACACACTGTTGCACCAGCTTTCTGTGCTAGTTGCAAGCTACTCGTCTCATGACAGATATAAAAGAAAATACACTCTCAGACAAGATACTAACCAAACTTCCAGCAAGTAGTCATAATGTCAGTGGCAGCTGTCTCCTCATCTTTCACCCCACCATTTCCAATCCATTACTAATGAAAACTCTACTATCCTATCAGCTGACATAGTTTTACCTAACTGTTCATGTATTGTAGATAATTTCAGTTATCATTCCCGTAATGTTAGATAACGCAAAAAATTTCAATTAACTATTACAACATCATCAGTTAATGTATGGATTTTTATCTAATCGTTCTCGTACCATCACAAATGTAGGCAGCTTCTGATAGCCTTTCCACATCATTAGCTGTTGTAGAGATATTTAGATAACCACTCCTGTACCATGTGTGGACTTTCACGAAGTCAATGTAATGCCATTGGTTACAACTAAGTAATTGTAACTATTCTGATACCCTTAGCTAATGTAGACAGCTTCAGTTAATTATTGCTGTGTCACTGGTTAACTATATCATATCCTCAACTAATGTTATTTGTGCAGTTAAGTATTCTATGAAACCAAATGTTATCTGTGAACTGTATATGGTACATTTTATACAATCAATTAAACTCTCTGAATTGTATAACTAACTACTCCATACCATCACCTAGAGTCTATAAATTACTTATCATTCTATATCATCAACTAATCCTCAGCTAGTGATCAAATACTTTGAGGTGCACTCAACCTGATACAGTCTGGAAATTTGTTTCGTTTTAACCGTTTAGGGATTTTACTGAGGAAAATTGACAGTTGAACTTCTAACATTTCTTCTGTAAGATCCCAAAACACTCGTTAATTTTGCAGTGCTACAACTGTTTGATGTGGTTGACAAAATAAAATCTGCATACAGATAGATGAAATGGGATGTTGAGAGCTAAGTGGACAATACAATGCTTCAGTAATAAATGGCTCAAAGTGAAATGTTAGTCAGAATTTAGACGTACTCTTCATACAAATAGAGGCCATCATTACCCTTTCCAGTGGATACATAATTTAGGAAAAAGCATTAATTAAAGATATAGAATGGCTGGTTGTATTTCCTTATCTATTTATTATATTATTAATCAGTCAACTCATAAACTATAACATGGAAGACCAATACTACATCCACATAGTCATTTTAACTTTCTAAATAACATGAACATTAGATTGTATTTCTGCAATACAAAATGGATGACTATACCAGATAAATTAACAGTGAACTTTAACTATTTATTGATCCAAGTTATAGAAAGTGGTATAACATAGCAAAATGAATTTATAGTATAAGCAGGCGCGCGCGCGTGCTCGGAAGCATGCATACTACACTCAAACAGGCAGGAAACATTTCTTTATATCTGACTGGTTGAGTGCGGACTAGAGTTGGGTAGAAGGGTCAGAGATATTTGAGGAAGGAGTATTAGTAAGGTGGTGGTAGCAGTGATAGTGTTAGTTATAGTAACTTATTATCTTAGACATCGGTCTAGAGCTTGAGCCAACTACAAACTTCTGGCAATGCCTTACAGTTTTGGTATGATGACATACTACATCAAATACCCAACATACTATATCAAAAAACACAACACAACTGTAACATTTATATATCCTCCTCGTCGTCGTCATCATCATCATCGTCATCAAATTCAAACCTACCAACAACACCAATACAAGAACACAGTCACCACGACCAGCAAAAATCATTATCAAAAACGCACTACCATAAACACACAACCAACAATAACGCTACCACTGAAAACAACTCTCCATATAACACCTACACCATTAGTACCAGCAGTTAACATCGCCCCTGGCACCACCGCTAACATTACTACTAATGACACCATCACTAAAAATAGAGTGTATATTATTTTATAGGTAACTAGTTTACAGAGTTAATACTGTTTCTGTCCTTGGAGATCATGTTCCCAATTTGTCAACATAATCTCGCCAAGGATCGAAACAGAATTAATTCAGTAAATTAGTCACCAATAATTTAGATTCCCAATGTCAGCACTTCGCAATAACTGTACTATTAATGGGACTCCGTTTCAAATATATATCAAATGTTAATATCCACAGAGATATGTTAACGTGGGATGCAATATGTTTTATTTGCAGCTCTGTCGTGTTTGATGATGAAGCTGTCGTCTTTCGACCATGCACTTCTCACTTCAGTGTGTCTTAGTAATTCTCTGTGACTTACCACATCAGTAGCTTCCCAATCATGCTATGATGTTCAACGTGTTAGAAGATATCTTTGTTGTAGACCTTTGGGCACCAGTGTCTTCATGGTATGAAATTATTTGTTATATTTTTGGTTCTCTCTATTTGTTTTTGTTGTTGATGTTATATGAATATATATGGGAACAAAAACAAATATAGTAGGCAAAATATAACATTTTCTATCTTCAGGTATCTTTATTCTCAGCCATATGTTTAAATTCATCTACATATGTCGATAAATATCTCAATAAGACACCTCAAATTTTTAATCTAATCATCAGGACTGGGGTTTATTTTGTTCTTTCAAACCTTATATGTGGTGTTTTTAGCGAGTTGTTCCTTTGGAGTAATGCGAATGAAAATTAGGTTGGTGTGGGCAGGAAGGAAGAGAAATGGTTGCGTAGGAAATTCGATGGAGAAGTATTGGAGGAAAATATATGTGTGTAGGATGTCGGTAGAGAAGAAATGAATGTGGGGGATAGTTTTTTTCTTCTTCCTGGTTTAATAAAAGAAATTTGTTGGATTCTGTGGCAAAAGTGTCATATTCAGATTACAATTTGTGTTGAGGGATTTTTTTTTTTTGATTAACCAAAATTTTTTTTTAATATATATTGGATGGTTTCGTGCTATTTTACGGTTCATAATAAAATGTTTATGGATAACACCGTTCGATTTTTCTCAGAATGTACGCCATAAAGAGGTGAAAGTTAGTATTGATGTCAGAAGCCTTCTTTAATGTAATTTTAAATTTTTATTATTTTAGAAAAATAATAGATTGACATACACTGTGTTACTATAAAAAAGTTTCGTTAAAGTATTCTAATATGCTTCTTACATGGTTATTTATAAATGTACAAATATAGGCACATGCATGTATGTAACTGTATGTCTACACTTGCCTATACACAAACTGACACACATATAAATATGTATATAGATATATACATATACACCGACTTCTATACATATACATGTGTGTACATATATCCATACATTTATGTATATACACATATGTTTACGCATGTGCATCCACACATTTGCTTATATACATACAAGTACGCTCTCATACAAAATTATGTATATATATATATATATATATATATATATATATATATATATATATATATATATATACAGGCCTGTGCAGTCATACACATGCATATGTATATGACTGCACACGCATACAAACGTATACATACACTAAAACTGGGGTGTACACCAGAGCAAACGCGCATTCATGCACTCCTAGAAATTTTCATAGTTGTACTGCACATATAAGATAGGTGCAGTACGTATCTACATATCTAGTCTTGATTTTTTTGTGAACAAAACGCATCAATACTGTGTGAATATATATCAATACACCTTGGGTTGGAGACATGCTGATATATGCTTGTTTGTGGATACCTACAATTTCCTATTTATGCATTTAAGTGTTCATGTTTGCACATTAAATGTTAATGCATTCTATATGATATACGATACACAATACACCCCCCACACGAACACATATTTAAAATCGTGTGTTTGTGTGTGCGAATGGAAAGGATGTGGGAGATTCAAGGGAAACTTGGATTGCACCACAGTTGTTAGAATGCGAGTGAAAGGAACCTTTGTGAACGAACGATGTTTTGATGCAATTTGATATGAAGTTTTCAAACCAACAGACGAGACAAGTCGAACCTATAGGCAGGCAGTTTAATTAGAAAGAAACCTATACCAGACACAGTAAAACGTTTGGCTGGCACCAAGTGCAACAAATTTGTTGTCATCAAATTTCTGATGGGCGAAGGGCCACTGAGTGACTTAGGAGTGCAGGTCTCCAGTAAATCTATCTGTGTGGTTATGGAAAGAGATGGACTTAGTGTTTGTTAACGACTGTCTTTGAGAAGTAAGAAGTAAGAGCAATAGGTTAATTAATAAACTGGTGGCATTAAATAGATAATAGACACATTGTAGCAAAAGAAGAGAAGATAGTGAGAGAGAGTGAGAGGGAGAGAGAGAGAGAGAGAGAGAGAGAGAGAGAGAGAGAGAGAGAGAGAGAGAGAGAGAGAGAGTGCGTGTGAAGAACTTTGGGTTGTATGGAGGATAATAAAAGGGACATTGTAAGAGTTGGTGCCGTTGTTGGAAGTAATCGGAGGTGTTTTGTCTGGTAGTGAGACTGATGGAATGAAGAAAAAAGTTTTGGATGAATTTTTTTTCAGTGCGTGGAGTATGAAATTGGATAAAATAACCGGGCAACAAATATAGAGGCTTTCTCCATGGGAATACTGCTTATAGATACTCCATGTCTCGGAGAGTGGAAGGTAAGACGATTCTCGTTAATAAACTGCAGGTTGGAAAGCAAGAGAACTTGCAGCACATGAAATGTAAAAAGGCATCATTTGCCTTGCAGGACTCGCCAATCGTGAATGACTTTTGTCCAGGCATTGTAGACCGTTTTAGACCGTGTTCTTCGCATCTACTGTGCTACAATTATGAAGCTGAGTGTAATGGCTGGTTGTACTTGATGTTTCTTGGTGTTACTAATAAGAAAGATGGTAGATTAGTAGGTGCTACTTTACAGTCTATTGTTGCCGTTCTTATAGTATATTTATTGTTGGTAGTTTTTTGTCGCCGTAGCTGCTACCGTTGCTATTGACTCTACGTCTAAACATACGAAACAATGTAAATAGGGCATGAGCTTAAAAGGTTGCATAGCGAGCAATAATGAAGACGACCACCATCAACGTTGATATTGTTGTCATTATCGTTGTCTTCATCATTAGTATAATTACTACCATTGACAATATCATCATCATCATCATCATCATCATCATCACCATCACCATTTCATCATTCACCTTTATTTCCTCCTTATCCCCCTCCTCTTTCCTTTCTCTTCTCTCCTTTTCCTTATTATTACTATTAAAGAAATCATTATTTTTAAAAGAAATTATTATTATTATCATTATTATTATTATCACTATGACTGTTATGACGATCGTCATCATCATTACTACAGTCGTCGCCACCTACCATCACGATGTAACTCTAAACCAAGAAAGTAGAATGATATCGATATAGAAATGTGTGTTGTGTTGGAGGAGTGTGAGGGTGGTAATGGTGGGGAATATAGTTTGTGCAGAAAGTGGTGCTACTGACACTAATGATGATGATGATGATGGTTGAATGGTGGTGGGGGGTGTTTTTCGTTGCTCATGACAACAGTACTTATTCCTCTCTGTAGCTTTGAGTGTTAAAATTATTCCAGGACGAGAGAGAGAGAGAGAATAGGTAGGACTTTGTAAATGCTAACCCAGAATCCGGGATCTATTATTGTATTTGTACGGGTGTTCTAGTGGCAGGGTTAAGATAAATGTATAGAAATATAGAGTAGAACTCTATGTGTGATGGTAGTAGCATCTGCGTGGGTGGTAAGTGGAAGGTGGTTACAGAGAATTCGTGGCTGTTGTTGGACACATGTAGATGTAGTTGGGTGTGTGTGAGGGAGAGAGAGAGAGAGAGAGGGAGAGAGAAAGGGGGGGGGGAGAAAGAGAGAGAATGTAAACAAATGTCTGTTAACGATAGAGATGAACATGTTATGTTGGTGGAGGTAGCAGTAGAAGGTTAAGAGTGAGTGATAGTAGTAGTAGTAGTAGTAGTAGTAGTAGTCGTTGCATCAGCAGCAGCGGATAATGTTTTTGTCCATGGATGGTAGGTAATGGTATAGATGTGACGATGAGTTATTAGATGTGGTTGTTGATTTTGTTGCAGAGTTAGGAAATCTGATATATGCATTAGATATGTGCATTTTGGGTAAATGTGTGCAGGAGCGTGTCTGAATAGATGTGGGTAGTTACAGAGACACATTGAAGTTGGTGGCAAAGTCTTGTAGTACAATAAGGAAGCCTAATGGTTTGATAAAGTATTGTTGTTGTTGTTGTTTAGCCCCTGGCCAACCCTAACCTACGAGACATAGTAAAAGTATTGAGTAATGATTATTGTGCGTTCGTAGATATCTAGGACTACATTAGCTTATGTAACCTTTTCTTTACTAAGTCAGTCGAGTGATTTGAATGAGATTTGGCGGCTATTTCTAACAGGGCTCATCCATAAAGAATTTCAGGAGTTTTATTTCATATGTACATTCGTTTTTGGAGGTGAAATGTGGTTAGCATCCCGTGCTACCACTAATCTCGTTGACGATGTTTACAATGGTAGATTTTGTTGATTAACTGAACTTGTACCTTATTAGAATCTCTTACTGAAAATCCTTGTCAGAAAGGTGAAACACATCCAAAAAACATAGAGGTATATTGTAAGCATATTTGCCAGCTGAAGGCGGTGAACTGGCAGAAACGCGTCGGGAAAAATGCCTAGCGGCATTTCGTCAGTCTTTACGTTCTTAGCTCAAATTCCGCCGAGTCGTCTTTGCCTTTCATCCTTTCTGGATCGATAAAATAAGTACCAGTTGAACACTGAGGTCGATGTAATCGACTTACTTCTCATCCTCGAACTTGCTGGCCTTGTGCCAAAATTTGAAACCAATATTTGTTAGCTGAAGATCAAAGGCAAAATGCTGTCCAATACTAGCACCTAACGAGCACACATTTATCCTTCGTTACTTTTAAAGTATAGATGGTGAAGTATCGAGTCAAGAAAGATTTGTATTTTTGGAAAACTTTTGCTAGAAAACAGATTCTGACAGTAAACATGGCATCTATACAGTGAATTTCTGTGACTATGATTCAACAGAGTGCAGTACTGAACAGTGGCGGCTCGTTTATAGGCACTGCGGAACTGCAGCACCCCCTATTTCCAATCGATATTATCGATAACATTCAATATAATGAGTCCTTTTTTCTTTAATTCTTTCTTTATACTTGGTCATTATATAATCCTTAAGCTTAATGTCAGTAGCCAACACTTAGTTAATGAAAAAAATACAAAAATCCTTGTATAGAACTGTGCGCTTCACAGTTCCAGCGACGCCGTGTTTGGCTGTTGTGCGCATGTTCACATGTCCAAGATAGGAAGCTGCACGTTAGGGAGAGAGAGAGCACTGTGCTTCACTGAATAAATTAAACACACTACTCGGCAGTGGCTAAAACGCGAACCGATCAAGTTAATGTATAAATTTTCTTTTTATGTTTGTTTCCTTTTACACAATATTAAAACAACGGCTAAAAATTTTCTGACGCAGCACCCCCACTAATTTTATCTACGAGCCGCCACTGGTACCACGCAGTTGCTATATTTAGAACTATTGAATGTGCCTGTAATATCACTTCCTATCGCCTCGTAAAAGAAGGTAAACTCTTCTGACGCACACAGACTATCATTCATCGAATGTCAGCTATCCGGTGGCCAAGCCTGCATACTTAACTTAATCTAGAAGCAAATATTAACTTGTGAAAGAAAGAATTTTGTGTCATGAGAACCAGTCAAGTGATGAAAGCCAGGTAAAAGATCCTGAACTCATATGCTGCAGAATCATTATTTCGGATTTCTGTTTATTCATATTTTCGATTCTGACATTGGTAACCAAACAGAAAGATTTGATACTGCCGAGAAAATACCTTTCTTTATAGAAAATATTTTAACCACAAAGTACATTTCATTTGCAGAAATTTACGATGCTGATGTAATTAGCAAAGCACTTTCAAATGAATAAATGGAAATGAAGATAACTACACCAAGGCAAACTCATGGATATTACTCAACAAAATAAGTAACTCTAAATTGGAAAGTATTTCCCCAAATATTTGTGCATTATTCCCAATTTTTCTTCAGGTACCTACAACATCTGCCTCAGCGGAATATTCATTCAGTAAACCTTAATGGATAAATTACTATTTCAAAACAAACATGGTACAAAGCTATCTAGTGGCTTAACTCGATTCAACATCGGATCAAAATTCAGTTCACAAATCATAGAAAATTTTGTACACAAGAAGACACGCAATACACTTTCGAAAAAGTGCCAAATATACAGTCAAGCACTGTTTGATCTTTGGTAAAAGATAAATAATTAAAATAACGCACTTTCAATTTTGATAATTTGTGGATGAGGCCCTCTCACTGAATATAAATCTTTCTTTCAATGTCTCTGCTTAACACGCGCGCGCGTACGCATGCACGCACTCACATACACAATTCTTTTTGACTGGAGCTATGTTTCACCAATCTGGTTGAATAAGCCACCAGGTGAAACATAAAGCCCCAGTGAAGAATAATTTTTACAATAAATTTGATTCTACTTTTACTATTGAGTCTTCCCATCAATAAATGTCCTGTTGTTATTCCCTTGTTATTCTTAAAATCGACTTAAAATGATAAACTTAAACATATACACACATACGTGTGTATGCGCGGAGAGAGAGAGAGAGAGAGATATCTGTAGTTCAACATATCTAACTAACCTAACACATAACAAGTTTAATAAAGTTAGGCACTCTTTGCAAGGGGTAAATGGTTTAAGGAGAAAAAAGCCAGAATTTAGGATGACGCAAAATTGGGTGAGGTTTAATTCCTTAGTAAGTGAGGATTTAGGTCCATATTGGTAGTCAGATGAAGTAGTTGACCTGAGAAATGTGCTTGTTTAAACAAGGATGCGTTTAATTGCAAACACTTGTGAGAATATTTCTCTGAAGATTAAGATTTAGCTGTGTATGTGTATTCATGCATGATATCGTATAATCTTTTTTTTATGTATGACGATTGATTTCGACTCCATTTGCGACCGCATGTGAATCGCGAGTTTATCATGCGTGAAGACCCAATTTCAGCCAATCAGAACTTTTTGCTCACTAGAACCTTCTATCAACTGAGCCTTTAAATACAGCGGCTTTTAGCGCGAAAAAGCAGAGGGAATTGAGACATCATTGGTTACAGTCATGGGTAAATTCTCTCTCGTTAATAGCTGTTTTTACAGCTATTAACGGGAGAGAATTTTACTTCATACTCAACCCAGCGTGATTCTCCTTTTAGCTTTTTTTTACAACTCTATACTCAACTAGGAGATGGATGAAGAATCAATACGGCCGTGAATATGCTTCGATGTGCAAAATTAGCTTAATTATCAAATTTCTGTTGAAAATCCAGCACCTGTAAAACACGACGTTCATATAAGATTGATTCTACCTGTATACATGAAGCTTTGTAACAACGTAGCAATAAATGATGTATATAAACTGACAACAAGTCTTTTGTAATAACCTCACAACATAATTATATAAGTGCGTAGATCTGTACAATTTGGTACATTTTACCCAAATGAATGTTGCATGCTTATATGTGGGTGCTGAAGTTATCTATGCATATGCTGCTGTGTGTCGGTGTATACAGATTTGATGAGTAAGTTTATGTACCGGTGTCGGTGTGGTTGATTATGAGGTGATGATTCTGGTTGCTGGCGTGCAAGCTAACGCATCAAGTTACAGATCAATCCATCTTCAATTTCTTTTAATTTGATTTCACAGAATATATAGTTTGAACATTTTACATTCAAAGTGGGTCGATTTATAAATTTTCGAATATTTACTTCGGATAATATTATGATGTAGTTTAACACTAAAGTATTATGTTTACATTATTTCTAATTTTAGGTACAAGGCCAACGATCATGGGAGCAAGGGAAGGGAGTTAGTTAATTACATTAAACCTGGTATTGGCTGACACATTATTTTATCGATATCGGAAGTTGAAAGGCAAAGTTGATCTCCGCAGAATTTGAACTGAGTGTTAAGAGTCGGAAGAAATATCGCAAGATACTTTGTCCAACGCTCTAACGATTCTGAAAGTTCGCTAATGATCGATATATTTTAATAAAAGTTTGTTTTAGCGGAGAACAACAGGATAACAGTCAGTCAAAGCAACGACATTTTCTCTCAACATTATGCCTAATTCACATCGCCATCCACAGTTTGACTTTGTACCACTTTATTACCCCGTACCTCATCATCAGAAGATATATAGACATTTTTTATGTATGTATATATACATATTTATGATGTGTGTGTATACACACACACACATGCGCGCACGCACGCACGCACGCACGCACACGCGCACACACACACACATATTTAGAACGTTGTTTGTTATGGCCGGTCAGAGAATGACCATTGGTTTCGACCTATAAGCGTTTAGCTGCATAGGCGACTCGTCAGACTATTTGAGTCTGACGAGTCGCCTTTATATAT
>NC_068994.1:21944321-21946435 GCF_001194135.2 Octopus bimaculoides
GTTAGGGTTTTAGGGTTAGGGTTTTAGGGTTGCGGGTGTTAATCTGAAAATTTACCTAAAATATTATGCAAAAGGTATAATATATTCCTTGTATGATATATTGTTTAATATTCGAGGGGTGCTGAAAAGTTCCTGGCTTTAAAGGTGTCGCAAAATGCCTGGTTGGAGACCCGACCTTCCGAGTTCTTTCTTTAACAAGGCTTAGAAAAACTGAAGAATTGCTGCAATAAGTGTGTGAATCTGAGAAGGGAATATGTTGAATAAAATCATAATTAACTGATCCTCCTGTATTTTCTTTTACCCAAAGCCAGGAGCTTTTCAGCAGCCCCTTCGTAATAGATTGTTTTTGTTTTAAATCCTTTGAACACATCGTAACAAAGAAATAAAGCTTCATCAACAACAGTAAACAGTAAATGTCTGTCACGTTTTGATGAGAATGTTCCACCAATATCCCTTGTATTCTATGCATGTACTCAATAATAGGAGTATTATCCATATCTATTCTTGGGCAGTCTCTCCCATAGATGACAATGTAGATAGTTTTAGAAACCGCGTCATCCCCATTGAAAAGTAATACTTTAACATTTTGGGGTACCTTCTGAATACGTGTAATATTTTCTATACAAATATAATACTCGATATCTTCGATCGCATCTTGGGAATGTAAGGGTTCCACTGTCTCCTTTTAAACATTAAGTATTTCTTGTTATCTTGGATTGTAAAAGCATAACCTTCAAAACGCTATCTCGTATTTCGTCACGAATCCAAGCTCATGTTAGTTTCATCCTCAAGTTCACGGAAAACATAATCATTCATAACCTTTGTTTTGGTGTTGGTGGTGGTGGTCGGGTATGCAGATTGTGTCTCTTACTGGTCCTTGTCGAGGTAAACCAGTTCAGCAATTCTGAACGCATATGGAAGGCCATCGAGTTGAGAGAACTTGTTGAGTGATTCATTTGCGAACACTTGCTTGAAGTATTGTTTTTGTGTTGGTTGCTTAGTCTTAATGATACAGAGTATTCAAGGGTTGTCGATTGATTATAACTCTTCCCATCTATTTTCTTTTGTCAAACATCATTGTTTCTGTGGAAGACCCCAGTTGATATTAGGATCTTTGCAGGTTTTAATATCTATAGAATAGATTCCTCTATCGACCAGTCAAATATCCCAAATGTCAGCATTATGAGATGAAAGCTCCGACCGACTTTGTAGCTATCTTTATATGAAACAGATTGATGTAAAGGTTTGGGAAATGGATTTCATCAAAAATGAAAATTTCTTTTAGTTAAATTTCATCTCTATATGAGTTGACAATGCTAGCAAATCCAGCATTTATCAGCATGGTAAATATTTCAAGTAGAGCTCCCTAGATTGTCTTCAAAGAGATTATAGGTTTCATTAGTATCTCTTGTATACCCTAATATACATCCATCGAGTCAAAGAAATGGTAGTGGATTTAATGCCAAAAACGAAGCCGCGATGATCATGCGATTATGCAACGTCATTAAAAAATGTATAAAGATGTACATAAGAGTAGGTTCTGTAACAGTTGTTGAAAGATGAAGCTATCTTTAAGGTGAAAACAGGATGTGTAAATTAAAAGAAATGTCCGATTATTTAGACAGGCAATAAAAATAAATCATTTTGTTTGGTGGGAGGGAAGAACTGGCAGGAGACAAGCGATAATGGATTTTTTTCTGGGTTTTTTTTCCGGGGCTGCAAGAAAACTATGGTTTGTGATATGTGTGTGAGAAGGTTTGCCTGTTGTTGCCAGGAACTGTTATAGGACTGTTAATTGAGTGTGGATCTTGGCAACAGAAGAAGATTAAGTGGTTAAATGTTTTCTTTCTTTCGGCTATTACACAACAGTTTGGGATGTCTTCACAATAACAATTGCCATCTGTGCCAGCTATTTTTCGGGCAAAGAAAGATGCCTGTGGTCGAAGCTGATTAGTGGTTTAAGTCTGGAGGAGTTCCCAGTAAATCTTTTAACTACTTCATATAGCAAGATTTCCAAGGTTCGTTATAGTACAGATATAGATCTTGATTTAAATGCAAAGATTAAATGTAAAAAAACACTTATGTTGTTTTCAATAACTCACTTTTTTTTTTTT
>NC_068994.1:21946445-21949344 GCF_001194135.2 Octopus bimaculoides
TTGTTTTTGTTTTTTTTGCTGTTTGGTTGTATCGGAGTTGATTCTATTGTTAATGTCAGCCATGACGTAAAAGCGGAAACCCACGCAGTGATAAGTATTTTTGTAATCCAGTTTAAATAACGCTAAGCTGGTGATTAAACGGCGTTTCTCTTATTTAAAGCAGAAAATAAAATAAAAAACAAAAACAGTTACTGATCTGAGCAGGGTTAGGTTTACATAAATGCAGAGGAAGATGTTAAAAACTTATTTTAGTACGTATTCTACACTCGCATACCTGTTGTTAACATACATACAAACATGTACATATGTATGTATTAACATGTATGTATGTATGTATGTGTGTATGTATGTCATTGTTCAGTTTATTTCAAAATTTCTTGCCAATGAAGAAAGAAGCGGTTTCTAACCTAGATCCAAGGCTTCTTCATTGGAATTTCAATAGCAACAACAGGGTATTTTTGTTTGCATGCATGCATGTATGTATGTATTTATGTATGTATGTATGTATGTATGTATGTATGTATGTATGTATGTATGTATGAGCAGATTTTTATGTTTTGTTTTATGTATGTATTCTCATGCATATAATTGCATATCTAGATATACTCGTTTATATTTAAATGATAAACTTCTGGAAAGTTTTACAGATTTTTACAGTTCCAGTGATGGACTGGATCTGTAGTCTTCGAATTAGCTTTCTCCTGTCTGGTTTTGAGAAGCCTAATTAATCAAGATTGGTAATGTATATATGTATGTATGCGCGCGTGTGTGTGTATGCGCGTGTGTGTGTGTATGCGTGCATACATTTACGTACGTTATGTATGTATGTATGTATGTATGTATGTATGTATGTATGCATACATGCATGTATGTATGAAGTAAAACTGACCTGTAACACTTAACAGGTGATGGCAATGATGGGTTTTTTTAACCCCCGACGTTAACTCTGGTAGAGTAGGCCTATTTATTAAACACGCTCCTGCCATAATCATCTCTTCTTTTATTCATATATAAGGTTGTCTATGACTAAATATACAAAGAATTTCCTATTTGTAAGACATTATGGAATGTGATTTCAAGAAAACTTATTTTTTTCTTTTTGAGAATAAAATAAGGAGTGATTTTCGCATGTCAAGTGACTACGTAAATACACTTATATTGGAACCTCTTTTTCGACAAGTCGTTGGGTCACCGAACAGTTTGTCTTCATGTCAATATTTGATTATATATTAAGACGGCTAGCTGGCACAATCCTTAACACGCCAAGCAAAATGCTTAGCGACATTTCGTCCGTCATTACGTTCTAAGTTCAAATTCCGCCGACGTCCACTTTATCTTTCATCCTTTCGGGGTCGGTAACATACTTATGTTATCGTTCCCAAAAAGATGAAAGGTAAAGTGGACCTCAATTACATCGACCCCCACCTGGGTTGATGTAATCAACTTACGCTCTCTTTCGAATTTGCTGGCCTTGTACCAAAATTTGAAACCGATATTTGATTATATAATATCTACTCAAGCATGATATGTATCACACAATGAATTCCCATTATTTTACTCTCTTCTATTTGATTTTAAGAAACCAGTTGCCAGCAACTTATAGGAAATACCAAAGTTTTCACACTATTTTTTTTTATAAAGTTGTGTATTTGAAACTTCTAAGATCGCATTTCTTTGAAGATTATCTCTAATTGAAATGTGCGCTCAGATATAATCATCTGAATATTTTTATCATGGTGTTTCATAGCTGTAGTGTGGTATATCATATTGTTTTGTAGTACTATAGAATTGTAAGGTATATACTTAAAGTACTGTATCTATAAAGAAATCCTTATAATTTAATATAGCTACTGTATTTTGTCAAGTAGTGATAATCACTAAGAGGTAATATGCTAGTGAACCCCTCAATATATGTCAGTTTTCCATTCTGGTACATTGTATTCTGTGCGGCTTCATGATGAGGATTCAATTAGTTGTCCATTTTATTCTCAATGTTAGCAGTGATGTTGGTACAGACCTGCCCGTCGTTAAGGGGGTGCACTAGACGGCACTTCCTCCTCACTATTCAATGGTATACCCTCAGATTTAGAAAATACCGTTTACAAAAATTAGTGCCCATCCAGAATATTCTGAAGCATTCACAGGCACCAAAGTCTAGCGACGGACCTGGGTGTAGGTCTAGCTGAGTGGTTTACAAGTTCGCGTTACATTCATGATATTCTGGGTTCGATCCCACTATATGTCATGTTAGGCAAGTATCATCATAATCTCCAGACGATCAAAGCCCTGTCTCTAAAAGTGAGTAGACGAACGTGTAATTCACTGGGTCAGCTTTAGCGCACAATGCGTGTGTCACGTTGATTTTGCCTGAAAATTATGGTAAAGGTACGCGGGTCTGTGGAATACTCGATACGATAATACAATGAATCAATAGAACAATTCATCAAACGTCTGCAATTCTCATTGCTGAATCAGACAGCAGATCTACTATTTTACATCATTAACAGCAACAGTTGGTGATAATATGACGCGCGCGCGCGCGAATGTGTTTGTGGTATGTGCGTGTGAATATGTATACGTGAGTCTAAGCCCCGTCCAATCGAACAAAATGGTGTTCTTAGTCCACTAAGTTCTTTCCAAATCATTGTAACCTTCTTGAAACCCAAGATTTCACGGTCCAAGAAGAAATATTTATGCTTTATCAACAGTTTATGTGTCTATGCTTTTACACGTATTTTTAACGTTTATTTGCGAATGCATCAGATCACTCTCCAGAGTAAGCCAAAAGTCACGCACCAAAACATTTAACATTTTATTTTTATAATGTTATTATTAATTATTCAGTTTGCTGATCATGTACAAGTACGTGCGTGACTTTTGGCTCACCCTGGATACGACG
>NC_068994.1:21949702-21950240 GCF_001194135.2 Octopus bimaculoides
GTGTGTGTGTGTGTGTGTGTGTGTGTGTGTGTGTGTGTGTGTGTGTGATTGAAAGAGAGAGAGATAAGTGAATTTTTTTATTTACTTTTTGTTGTCAGTGAATGTCCGATTGATTGACAGAGAAAAAGAGAGAGGTTGTTATGTATGTATGTATGTATGTATGTATGTATGTACGTGTGAATGGCTTCTGTGACACACACACACACACACACAAATACATACACATACGTACGTACGTATGTGTTTTTGTGTGTGTGTATGTGTGTGTGTGTACGTACGTGTGTTTGTGTGTGTACGTACGTGTGTTTGTGTTTGTGTGTGTGTGTGTGTGTGTGTGTGTGTGTGACCGAAGCCACTCATACATACATACATATCAACCTCTCTCCCTCTCTTTTTCTCTGTCAATCACTCACACATTCACTCATTACAAAAAGTAAATAAAAAAATTCAGTTATCTCTCTCTCTCTCTCTTTCTCAATCACACACACACACACACACACACACACACACACACACACACACACACACACACACACAC
>NC_068994.1:21950310-21952382 GCF_001194135.2 Octopus bimaculoides
AGTCCCCTGCTCCCCCACATAAGTAAAAAAAAAGAAAAAAACATTTTTACGGAAAGCGACGATCTTGTTCAGAAACATAAACAAACCCACTTACTTTAAGAAGTGACAGTTACGATACTCAAAACGAAATACTATATTTCAAGAATCTTGTACAGGCCACTATTGACTATAATTCCTCTATTACAAATGGCAATGTATAAAACTATGTTTCTGAAATAATGCAAATTATATTAAATTGTATTCTTTACTCCAGCCGAACACTTTAATGCAAAAAGAGGTGAATGGAAATTTCATGTATTCCTGGTGGATGATACGCTCTCGCAACCAAAGTCTGTACATCTTTGTGAAATAAGATTTTCTATATAAAATGACAGACATTATATGAACGAATTTGAAACAGAACAACAACCCCCTAATCACCCACCAAACTGCAGGTTCACTGAGAGAACTAAGACCACGTTTCTCTCGCATTAGGGGCTACCAGTCACTGATTACACTTATCTCTTTTCAATTAAAGTTACTTAAATAACTTCTTTTGTTTTTTTAAATATCCCAAAGCATACACATAAAGCTATAAATAACAGCAAATAAATATTGGGATGAAAAACACTTTTGGATAGCCTCCGAGTTTCTCTATCCAAAAGGGGTTTTCAACCCATTATTTACATGCTATTATTTTTAACGTTATAAGGTAGCGAGCTGGCAGAGTCGTTAGCACGCCGAGAAAAATACTTAGTGGCATTTCGTCTGTTTATACGTTCTGGGTTCAAATTCCGCCGAGGTCGACTTTGCCTTTCATCCTTTCGGATGTTGCCAGTCGAAAACTGGGATCGATGTAATCGACTTAACTCCATCCTCCAAAATTGATGGCCTTGTGCCAAAATTTGAAACCATTGTTTTTAGCTTTATGCGTGTGCTTCGAGATACTCCAAAAAAGGTAAAAAAAAAATTATTTCACGCTCTCTTGAAAGTTTATAAAATTATTATGACGTCAATAAATTATCTAAATTTATTTTTCCAGATATTTTTAACATTGCTATTTTTATCCCAACAAATTACTTAGCATTAGCAGGATATACGTATTTTTATCTTCGTTATATTTACTTTGTAAATTCTCCATAAAACTTGTTTATGATATTCAATGCGGAAATCGAGGAGAATTGATTGGGATCCTTTTTTTAGATAATTTTCTTGTCTTTCCAGTTTGCTTTCTCAAAAAGGCTCTGTTGCTTTTGTCTTTGTTTTAAATACAAACATTCCGCCTTTCTATGATAAATGAAGCTAACAATAACCCCAGTCATATTTTCAAGAACGGTATTCCGTCAATCTTTTTCTTCTTGCCAAGAATATCTGCCCCTTGTAATACTCTTCAGAGACGGTAAGTTCGTTTAGAAGTAACACTTCAAATTCGCTCATAACCTTGTCATCATTTCAAACTCTACTACTACTACTACTACTACTACTACTACTACTACTACTACTACTACTACTGCTGCTACTGCTGCTACTGTTTATCTAAGAGAAAAGGCTTCCGACTTGAGTCGACACAGCTTGGTACTTATGTCGTTGTAGGCATTGCTATCAGACTGCAAAGAGCCGTAACAGTTATTCAAAATGCATCTTGCCAATTCACAACTCTGAACGAATACTTTTAGTCTACTCAGAAAGAATAAAAGACAAAGTTGACTTTGGTGAGTTTGAACTCAGAGTGCAGACAGTCGGAACAACTATCCAACTCGAACGAACCTGTCGATTTCTCGCAAAAGCCAAGAAAAAAAAATGATATTAACAAACAGACGTAACTGTAAACTCAAACTTAGAAAATGACGCTTCAGAAAATGCACGAACGAATACATTTAAAATGTAAACAACAGACGCTAGTGATAGCCAAAAATATTTCATAATCAGACAATAACAAGAACAAGTTTACCAAAGACAAGAGCCAAAAAAAAAAAAAAAAATTTGAACATGGGACAGTTCTGTGCCAAACAAAGTATTGAAGAGCTATGTCATCAAAAATCCTCTCTCCTTTGACGATATATATATATATATATGTGTGTGTGTGTGTGTGT
>NC_068994.1:21952640-21960516 GCF_001194135.2 Octopus bimaculoides
TATATATATATATATTATACACACACGTGTGTGTGTGTATGTATGTGTGTACAGAGGTATGTACGGAATCAATAAAATCGACTAAGATCCTTCCTGTGTTAGGAATTATTATAAAAGACGGTGATCTTGCGGAATCATTAAAGCGTCTAAAAAAAAAAACCAAAACAAAAAACAATAATTTGTGGATTCAGATTACGCCAAAGTCAACTTTGTCTTTCATCTCTGAGGGTCTAAAAATAAATTACCAGTCAAGTATTGGATTCAATGACGTCGACTAACCTCACTCTCAAAATGGTTGGCCTTGTCTCGAAATTATTATTAAACAGCAGTGGATTAATAGAATTGTTAAACATAAAATTCCTTCTGATATTTATTCCCGCTCTTTACGTTCTGAGTTCAATTTTCACTTTTCTAAACGAAGCCGCCATACTTCGTAGCAAGTTTACTAGGAAACATTTTCTGCGTTGTGCTGAACGTAGATAGGCGCCTTTTAAAGTTAATGGTTATAAGGTCACCGTATTAGCGTGTTTTGAAAGATGTAGTGCACTAGTTACCGGTGCATTATCACTATTCCAAGGAAATGTCTCTCAGCATCTTTATCTTTTACTTGTTTCAATCATTAAACTGCGGTCATACTGGGGCACCACCTTGAAGAATGAATTGACCCCAGTACTTATACTAACGTTTTCTTTTGCCAAACCACTAACGTCATGGAGACGAAAACACACTGGCACCAGTTGTCAAGTCGTGGTGGGGGACAAACACAAAGACATACACGCATGCATACATATATATATATATATATATACAATGGGCTTCTTTGAGTTTTCGTCTACTAAATCCGCTCACAAAGCTTTGGTCGAACTGAGGCTATAGTAGAAGACACTTGTCTAAGATACCATGTAGTGGGACTGAGCACGGAAGCTTCTTACCACACAGCCACGCCTGCGCCTTGAAAAATAAGGAATGCTTCACAAATTTGCGTGCCATCCTTGCGCAGAGACCATGCTAATCTCTGTATCGTTCCAATTTTTGTGTATGTACTGCCGAAGGAAGTACTGAAATGGTATTGATGATCCGGTAACAATTGATTTAGTCCCACCTCAGTCGAATGGATTGACGATAGTACTTAGTTTTTTAAAAGCCTGGTACTTGTTCAGTTGCCTCAAACTTTTGCGAGCAAGAACCAGGTGTCATAGATCTACTGACTCATAATCACAAATTATCGCCACGACCTCTAACCTCACTTCCACTACACGCAACTCATCTCTCATCTACCACTATTCAGTGAAATTAACAATTTAGGGCAATCTTAAATCTTTTATCCTTTACTTGTTTGAGTCATTGAACTGTGGACATACTGGGGTATCATCTCGAAGGGTTTTAGTCGAACAAATCGACCTCAGTAATTATTTTAAAGCCTGGTACTTATTTATTGGTCTCTGTGATCGAATCTCTAAGGTGTGGGGGATAAACATAGACATAAAGGCACGTACACACATACACACTGCGGTCATACCGTGAAGGTTTTTAGTCGAAACCTTGATGGGTTTTAGTCGAACAAATCGTATTCAGTACTTATTTTAAAGTCTGGTACTTATTCTATCGGTCTCTCTTGTCGAACCTCTAAGTTGTGGAGTACACACATAGACACAAAGGCTCTTGCGCGCATGCACATGCGCACGCACACATACACACACACAGCATTCTCATTCTCAAGAAAGCATTGGTCGGCCGTGGGTTATCGTAAAACATTTGCTCATGGTACCGTACTGCAGTATTGAGCCCGAAACCTCGTGGTTGCAAAGGAAGCTTCTTAACTACGCAGCCATGCCTGCGCCTATATATGTTTCTCTTTTTTTGTCTTATATCCTATAATGTTAAATGATTTGTATAAACTATATATTATTTGTCGTATATAGTTATATAATATTTACAGCATTTTCTGCATATTTAGTTATTACTGATTTCTACAAGGCAGAAGTCACTCATAAAACCTAATAGCAATGATCGCATGTTCTAGTAGGAACAGTGCAGGGCCACGAAGGTCTTGGCGGCTAGCGGGAAAAATGAACAAATTACCTTCTTTACTTTGCAGTAGAAATATTCAGCAGTCAAATCACTACACCCGATGTCGCGATTCGCTAGAATGTCACCCACGTGATAAAATGTAACCAATCACGACTTCGCGTGAATTGAGATCCATCCCAACATATCAGATACAACACATGACTGTTGCAAAATCAATGTTCCTCTTTGTGATTAATGCAATTATTAAATAGAAATCAATGTTGTACATTATAAATCTAGCTATTTTAGAGAGATAGCTACACGAAGAATAGGGAGGAAAGGGTAACCGGGTGAAAAAGATTGCTAACAGAAGGTGAGTGACCGGAATGACAAAACACGTGGAAAAGTTAGTAACGAATAAAACAGACGAAAAAACAATCGCAGTCAGAGAAGCGCTAAACGGTGTAGAGATCGTAGAAGTGTTGTAACAATCTAAACATAAATGTCCAAATAGCACACAATTAGCTATTTCAAAAAATTTCAGAAAAATCATTTGGTTAGAAAATAATGAAGGTCATATCTCAGTAACTCCGCCGCGGTCGATTTTGCCTTTCGTCCTTTCGGGGTCGATAAAATAAGTACCAGTTAAGCATTGCGGTTGGTGTAATCGACTTACCCGCTTCCCCTAAATTGCTGGCCCTGTGCCAAAAATTTGAAATCAGTAATTATATTTGTATCGGTCGGGAGGTGGGTCGTGTGAACCTTTTTCTCACATCTAGCTGCGGGAATGCAGCATAAGTAAACAAAGTAGTAAAGTTAACTCTGAATAGAACAAATATCAAACTTTAGTAAATTCAGGTCTCTAAAAGCTACTGTAAGCTCTCCAGTTCTCCATAATATGCATACAGACACATATCTAGACCCATACCACTTTGCTGACAACAGCATTCCTTAGTGAAAGTAACGTTTAAACAATTTTTGAAAACTTTTTGATTATAAATAACAAAAACTAAAATAAAAAGTGATTATACATCATCTGATGGAGTACAAATGCATAAGAATAAGTGGACACAGAGTCGTTAATCAATTTAAAAAGCCCCCAAACCATGACATAAACAGAAGCAAAGCATTCCTACCTGTCAACGAACCGATATCCTAGTATTTTTACTTCGTGAAGTCATGTTTACATTTTGGTAGTTTAGTTTAGGAAAATGCAAGCAAGTTTGTACTACAACTACACGGGAAAATTCCACAGAATGACATATCTACAAAAGATTTTAAAAAATTGAAGGATTAGTGCAAAAATCAGTATTCTAATTGTAAGGGGTTCATTTCATGAGCATGATTCCCTATATATATATGTCATTATATGTAATAAATTGTCAAAAGCTTGTGGAATAATGTTTGTCGAAGCCGGTAAACATTTTAACAGAATCATCCACTACACACACACACACACACACACACACACACACACACACACACACGCACACGCACACAACTGCTTCGAAACCTCCAGCTTTTATACCCATTTATACCAATATACCAATGATAATTAGTGCACTTGGTTTTGTGAGTAAATGTCAGTGATAATTGGGATAAGCTAGGGCTTTCAGTAAAAGAAATCAACCAGCTAACTCGCATATTACGAATACAATCAGTAAATGGAACAGGAAAAATATGCAAAACTTTTCTCAGGTTTAAAATGCGATAGTGTTTTCATTGTCTAGATTTCAACGATGAAACAGTCTTTGTTAGAAACCAGTTCCTTTCTCAGAGGAAGAATTTAAATAAATAAAAAACAAAAGAAAATATGTATCGATATAAATACACACGCACACACGAGAGGATGCTGAAAAGTCCCTGGCTTTAAGAGTATCGCGAAAGACCTGGCTGGAGGCCCAATCTTCCAGGTTCTTTTACAGGGCTTAGAAAAGCTGAAGGACCGCTATAATAAGTGTTTGAAATTGCTCACCTTTTCACCCCATTAACTTTAAAAGGTGCAAACCATCTACCATCTACCACCTACAATCCTCAACACAATGCCGAGAAACTTTTTTTTATCTATGAGCATGCATGGAATTTCCATTCTTAAAACCACGCGTATTCCAGAACAGTGACCGTCAAAACAATTTCCTTGTGTGCGCGCGCGCGTGAGTACGTGTGTATGTGTATTGCTAACTTCATCATTGGTAATCTTATTTCTCAAACAATTGTGATATCTATATGGTCATAATCATTGATCACTAGCTTCAAAATTTTTAACGTCTATAGGCGAGGCTGTGTAGTAAGAAGTTCCGAGTTTAGTCCCCCTGCGTGACACGTTAGGCAACGGTCTTCTGCTATAGCCACGGGTCGACGGAAACTGAAAGAAGTATGTGTGTGCGTATGCGCGCGTTTGTGTCTGTTTGTCCCCACCACCACTGCCACCACCGCTTGACAACTGGTGTTGGTGCGTTTATGTTCTCGATACTTAGTGGTTCGGCTAAAGAGCACGACAGAATAAGTACTAGGCTAAAAAAAATCAATAAAACTAGAGTCGATTCGTTCGACTAAAATTCTTAAAGGCGGCGCCCAAGCATGCGCGCAGTCTAATGGTGAAAGCAAGTAGGTCGAAAAGATATCTAGCTAGCTTGGTAGGAGTACTCTGTTACCAGAGGATTATTAATGGATACACCCCTTCATCATTGCCTTCGTCATATTTCAAAGAAAATGCATAGCGTAAGTCTGAAACTGTTTAACATCATACGAGAGTTTGTAAACACTCGCGTCACCGAAGCACAAGCTTCTGCCTTAGATTGTTACTTTTACTTGAAATTATAGTGAAAAGTTTACACCATAGTTTACAGTTTACACCATAATTTACACTGTAAACCATAAGGTTGCTTAAGCCTTGGAATAACGAAAACTGGAGATTGGGATTAATTGCACGTGATGGTTATTTTCACACTGTAGCTGCACTATCGTGTCAAACTTAGTCCACTCTAAATTAAGTATTAGACAAAAATAAATGTGCAAACTATAGGCTACATCGACCTGATTTGATATATGTATTTTGAGGCAGATATTATCCGATCTAAAAGGAATTACCGTCAGATGATATTTTGGTATACAAAAGAAAATCAGTTTCAGATAATGAACGAATTTATAGGTACAACTGTACACCACGGAATCTTTGTGCTTATTAGAAGTGTGAACACAAAGAAGAGTAAATTTCATGAAACAAGTTAAATATAGATAGAAAAAAAATTAAGGCGGAAAGAGGGTGAATGAATTCGAATAATAGACGGATTAAAAGGTTACTTAAGATGAGTGTAGTGTGCTAGAGAGAATGTAATATCCGCTTAATACATATCTTGATTCGACAAGCTCTGGGCCGCACAGTGCTTTCTCAGAAAAATGCTACAATATTTTTCAATATAGTACAGTAAAAATCTGTTTCCATAGAATATAAAAGCTTTCTGTGGAAGACTGATGGGAATATTATCTGCATGAACTTCAAGGGCTAGGTTGCTATTTAGTTAGATAATTTAGGAGTTAGTTATAGGTTTACTATTGAACTTAATTACCGACACTGTTTTTGTACATAGGGTAAATGTGTTTCTTTGTTGTAGCTTAATTGATAATGTTAGTGCTTAATCTTCCCTAGAATTAAGATGGAATGAATGTAGTGATATATATGGGATGTTTGTTCCCAAACAACACTTATTTTAGTGGTATTGATATCGCCGATTGAATGGTACTGCCCAGGTGTCGAAACCATAGTGATATCCGTGGGGCAGCTGATGATGGAGGTATGTTGGATTGTTGGTATGCCCATTATTGTATGTGCGGAATAGTTTTATAAGACATCTAGTTGATATATATATATATTCTGCACATACAATAACGGCCATACTAACAAACCAACATACTTCCATCATCAGCTGCCTCACGGATATCACTATGGTTTCGACACCTGGGCAGTACCATTCAATCCGATATATATATATATATATATATATATATATATACACATATATGTTTTTGTATTTGTATGTATGCATGCATATATGTTTGTATGTGTACAATCGAGTATGTCGTATCACCATGCACAATGCTCTCACACACAACTGAGTGTATCTGCATTCTACTCTCACTCCAACATCTCACCCAGGATGTAACTGCTGGAGTAAAGGTTGCAAAAGCACTTTAATACTTAGTTACCGATACTGAAAGTAATAAAGCAGAAGTGGACTCGGCGGGATTTGAACTAGAACGCATGCGTGCGTGCATTAGTCGTTATAAAATTAATAATGGGTGAGAGGAATAAGACATCGTTCACTGTTGAAACATCTAACTCTTCTGATAGTATATTCTTCCAATATTGTAGAATGTCATCAAAATTGTTTCTGCTCTTGTACTTAGATAATTTGTAGAATTGTTAATATTTTTCAGTAATAGGTTCTTCATAGCATTATTTTGTTCCCTTTATATATGGTGTCAAAATCAGTGTTATATTTTTTCAAGCTACTTATGTAATTGAATAATGGTGTTATATTCTCTTTTCTATACATCAGGAGAAAGAAGCACGGTCACTTACATTTAATTTTCACCATATCTGTATAGTTTTTTACGCGCTATATTAAACTCTGTTTAATTGGAAGTAACTTTTGCTTCATACATAATCACTTCAGTATTGTATATCCGATTAAGGAGGGTTAAGTTTAATTTTCTGTATGTGCAGTTAACCACAATTAATTTTGTGGGTTTATGTGTTTTTCACATTGAGTGATACTGCTGTGACATAGTTGTAAACTTTTTATATTAAATATTTTATTATATCGGTGTTGGGAAAAGGTTATCTTATAGGGCAAGGAAGTTTTTACATTTAACGCTCAAAAACGGAGTTATAAACTAGATATTTCGCATCCCTTCTTAATATTAGATGACGGAGCAATCCAGTGGCTAATGAATTATTTTATATTATAAATAGTTACTTTATTTAAGATTAATATGTTTGATGACAGTTTGGAAACCCTTCTAAGAATATTATTAATCGGGTTTTTGAAATTATGGTTAGATAGCAGCAGTCTCTGCAAACTTATATTTTTCACTCAGTTTACCACAAGGCTGGAGTTTGTCTCTGATTAACTGAAAGGTAACTGAAAGTTAGTAATACTAAGGTTAGTAGTGATAGTTACTTTTAGGCCGAGATTTTTGAAAATATTAACGAAGTTTTTTCAAAAGGTATTTAATATATCTATTTACACATTGAGATATTAAATATATGGATTTGAATACTGAGATACTGTCAATCTGACATTTATTGTGGTAAATTTCTTGCTGAGTACCCCTCGGATATGAAAGTGAACAAGATATGATGTGTCAAACTACATCATATTAACGTTGAAGGAACATGTGGGGTTTGATTTTTTTAACCCAAGCAGAATCTACATCGAAGTGAAAAGTCTAGCGTGCATAATGATATCTATGCTATTATTATCTATAATGTTATAAACTCTAGTGAAATCTCGGACATTAGTGAGTGCAAGTTGAGATAAACAGATAAAATTTGACATTATCGTATTGTGTAAACTTGGAGTCGTATTTATTATATATATTTAATAAGCTAATTACTCAACTGTTTTTTCCCATTGCTGATGGCTTGTCGGCTTTCTGTTATTACTGTGAACTTTGCTTAAAGCTTTCTTGCTAATTATTTTGATCACTGTTTTTGTGGAATTAATTCATCTACTTTTGTGATTGGAAACAAAATTCTCCTGTGTGGCCATAAAGTGATATAGATTTCGCATTTAGCAACGCATTCTAATATATCTTCTAATTAAACTCTGTGTGTGTATGTGTGTATGAGAGAGAGAAAGAG
>NC_068994.1:21961204-21965098 GCF_001194135.2 Octopus bimaculoides
TACAATTTCGCACCGTTTATCGTTGATATTTTTCACTCTTTGGTAGCACCAGTGACAAAATCTACTGGGGACAGCTAACGAACATACAGGACTATGACGAAAACCAACACGACGAAATAAAATAATTATGATAGTTATACATATACAAAAAAACTTTAAAAAAATGTTGTGTGGCTACCAGACAAAATGTCCTGTAGGACAAGAAATGGAAAGATAGAAAGTCAGAGCGAAGAAAGAAGTAAACAAACCGTGTAGGAAAGGGGCGAAAAAGCACAAAGAAGCGCGACTGACCTGGTCAACAGCAAAGCCAAAAAGTGGATGAGAGAGGTTTAGGTGGTCACGAGTCACGTGGTAGCGGGAGGAAAAAGAAAGAGTCGTGAAGGACAGAGAGACAGAAGCAACAGAGGAAAGAATAGAGGGCGGGGAAGAGAGAGAGAGAAAGGGAGAGAGGAGATAAAAGAGAGGCAAGGAAAGAGAGAGAAAGAGAGAGGGGAGAGAGAGGAGGTAAAAGAGAGGCAAGGAAAGAGAAAGAGAAAGAGAAAGAGAAATTGTAATGATCTTTTAGATGTTGACTGATGGGGAATTAGCTACGAATTTTCTATTATATTTTTGTTAAATTTTCCGTTATGCATGTAAAATCTTTGAAACGCACACACACCCACACACACAAGCATGCGCGCACAAACACACACGCACAAACACACACACATACACAAAGCAACACAAATGGGGTTGAGGTACCCTACAGCTGTTTCATAGTGTTCTTTTTTAATTATGAACAGATCAATTACATCATGTAAAAAACCGTTTTCTTCAGGAGAATTAAAATTAAAATAAAAAATTTGACATATAGGATTTTCACATAAAAAAGATAGAATGTATTTAGCATGTATTTTGACTCTTAAAGTACATACTAAATACAATCTATGCTTTTTGAAGTCCACATCATATTCGAGGCACCCAACTTCGCGAGTCCACTGCGTCTTATAGCTGAAATCTATCTATCTATCTATCTATCTATCTGTCTGTCAGACTGACAGACAGACTGACAGACAGCTAGCTAGCTAGATAGATAGATAGATATTGGCTCACTTTCGAGTTTCACTACATTTTGCATTCCATTCTTCCTTTCTTTCGTTTTAATATATAGTGCCTTCTCGTCATAAGTCCCCACGATGACGAAGGTGTACACCATTAGGAAAGTATTGAAAGCGCAATTCTCCACTTCCCAGTCTTCGCCGAAAGTAAGATGGAAGCGCAGCCGTCCAGGTAACAAGAGAAATTGTATGTGCGCTTACGAATGCGTAAACTCTTGTAACACATGTAATACAGCGAGTCGGAGACCTTCGATTAACTTCGATTATTCTTGACATTAGCAGACAAAAAATCTCATTCTCAAGGCGGAGGTAATAATAAGACATATGAATAATACTGGAAAAATGGAGATAATATAAATCGACTCTTCTCTAAAAGATATACCTATTCCTCTTTAAAATGTTTATATACATATACATACATACATACATACATACATACAAACATACATACATGCATATATATATATTTGTGTGTGTTTGTGTGTGTGTGTGTGTGTGTGTGTGTGTGTGTGTGTGTGTGTGTGTGTGTGTGTGTGTGTGTGTGTGTGTGTGCGTGTGCGTGTGTAAGAAAATCCTTGATAATTCAACACGTGGATGCTAAATTATCAAGGCATTACAATTATCCAAAGTTCTGCAATCACTGGTCGTTGCTATTAAACACCTCACCAAAACTTGTAACACCACTTTACTTCTGATAACGTACAATTCACATCGGGCAATATGCATTATTAAAAATGCACACAGCAGGCGATACTTTATCAGTATTGCTCTTTGTCCTCTCGTTAAACCTATCATCACCAGCTCAGAAAACAGTTTTTTTTTTTTTTTGAAATGGATACCCTTACTTCAGAAACATATTTTTACTTTGTGGCCGATCTGCGTGTGTCAAAAGTAATTGGATCTTATTACCTGATATTTCTCAAGGATTGAAGGAAATTTTTGAAATCAAATGTGCGTTTTTTAATTTTTTTTTTTTTTTTTTTTGGTAAGACATAGAAAAGTTGTGCCCTCTCGTAAATGATCATGAACAGCTTGACATACCAAACTGTACAGGATATTATGAAGTTTATTTTCATTGGACCATATCGCGCTTATCCCGACACCTAAATTTGACCTTCCGAATTCGTCACTGCAATAACTTGATCATAGAGGTGAGAAAAAGTTGGAAACTGCTCGGTGTTACTGGAAATTTGAACATGACAAGTAATTCCCGTCACCACGAAGTTATAATGGCCTTAAATCTGTATTAACATCATGTGAAGTCCGGATTTTAACACTGAAACATCTTCAAATGAAAAGGCTCGGCAACTATTTTGTTGGAATACGAAAATAAGCCATAGTTAGAATAGCTAATAAAGCTTGAAAACACACTTTAAATATAAACTGACACAACGAACACAGGCTATCCTACAACAAAATCAAAACAACTAGATATCCTACGACAAAATTAAAACCTAGATCATTTCATTCAGAATAATGTATATGAGTGATTGAAATAAGAAAAAAACAAAACGCAGTACTAGGTGAAATAAACTGCACAAAAGCTTGTGATGGAGTACTGACAACTTACCATCTCACCTTGAAAGATACCTTCATTCAATTCAAGAGCAAGAAATTCCCCACCAAATACCTTCTCACACAAATCATAGAATGTGTCAGCTGAGAACAAATGTAGGTAGGCTATGTAAAACAAAAACTGAAGACCACATCATTGCCAACTGATTAAGAATTCCTCTGGATACTATCTTCGCAGTAGCCAGAGCAATCTGGAACAGAGTAAAAACAAAAATTAAAGTAATGAACAACAAATAAAGATGAACATAAGAAAACGGATGGTTAAAAGAATACTGACTGATCTTGAGAGAAAAGTAGTTATTAAATTAAAATTCAACTAACTCGATGTTGTTAGGGCCCACAAAATAAAATATCTTTTGTTGTGAAGTTAGCTTCTTACTTGTCGTTAATGCAGCAAGAAAATAGGAGAGAAAGAAGATACTACGGATCATTGATGAAGAGCCTGCAAATTCAGTAGCCAAAATAATATTCAGCTTAAATCGCTTTCTTATTGGAGAATTTTTGGAGATAGGACGCAACTGCACAATCCATTCGTTATAGATAAGATTTTAAAAAAACTCTCATAGTTTAAAATGTGGATGATTGCGTAAAGAATGGCAAAAAGAACAATATTGCGACATGAAAAATGATAGATCATTATGAACGCTAAAACTCCATTCAGCAAGAGAATACATACATACATACATACATACATACATACATACATACATACATACATACATACATACATGCATACATACATACATACATAAAGCACTTGTCCGAAAATGTCATCACGGTATTATCTACCAATGAGACATGATGTTGTAGCTAGGACACTCTATAATGAAATCCGTCAGAAGGATAATCCCGAGGACACAGTATGGTAGAAGCCATAGCTACTCATAATGAAAAGGAGTACTGATGGAATGTCTCAATGAAGACCTCAATAAAATGTAAGCACAACAGACCTGATATAATGATTTGGGATAGAGAAAAGAAACTGCGCACAGTTGTGGAAATTAGTTGCCCAGCAGATGTTAACTTCAAGCTGAAGATCAGTGAAAAAGAGAATACCTACGCTGAACTATCAAGAAATCTGCAGTTACTCTATCCAGGTTACAAGTTCAGGTTTATACCTGTAATTATTGGGACCCTGGGATATGTAACACGCTACCTAAATACTAATCTTGAGAAATCAGGCTTCTTAAAATCAGAAAGGAGAAAGCTAATTCGAAGACTA
>NC_068994.1:21965429-21966106 GCF_001194135.2 Octopus bimaculoides
TAAAAATTTTTGTTAAAGACAGAAATCTATCGTTGATATTTGATATTTTCTCTGAGACAAATTTGACCAGTTGTCAAAAAAAAAAAAGGCAAAAAAGAAAAGAAAATACAACAGAAAGTAAAATATTGATAAGCCTTGAAAATATGGAAAAAGAAAAATCTATGATCAGTTAATTTGAGACCTGTTGTTGCTGCAAAAGGAGGAAGAGCAAACATTTCTAACAGGACTATTGTTTGTTAGCTCGACGCTAACTACCTTATCTGGACTGAGTGTTTGTCAACGCTAACTACCCGTATAACTCATGTGATTATTTCCGACTGTAGCAACTGTATCCTGGTTGCAGAACTCAATGTATGCCTCTCTTAATCATTAGCCTTATTGGTTACATTTACACAGTAGCAATTAAAAGCTTGGGTTTTTAAAGATGACTACATAAACGATAGTGCCATATTCCTCGAATAAAATCGATTAATGAAACATTGAAAATATGTATTTTCTTGAAGTTATTATTGCCTCACTGTCAATGAATGGTATTTTTAACCGACTTCCTTTCTATCTGCAAATGCGCATGAACAAATGTGTGTGTGTGTGTGTGTGTGAGAGAGAGAGAGAAAGAGATAGAGAGAGAGAGAGAGAGAGAGAGAGAGAGATGGAGAGAGAGAGAGAGGGAGAGAGAG
>NC_068994.1:21966136-21971495 GCF_001194135.2 Octopus bimaculoides
AGAGAGAGAGAGAGAGAGAGAGAGAGAGAGAGAGAGAGAGAGAGAGAGAGAAAGAAAGAGAGAGAGAGAGTGCATGCGTGCGCGTGTAGGGATAGATAGATAGATAGATAGATAAATAGATAGATAGATAGATAGATAGATAGATAGATAGCTTTCCAATATCAGGTTTATAAATTTGAGAAAAAAAGGAGTATTAACGTCCTCGGTATATCGAAAGTAGATACATATTAAGTTTGTTTGTTCATCATTAAGATAGTAGTACAATCTTCCTGAATAGATGAAACTGAGTGGGTCTCAACCATTATGTTGTGACTCCTTTCACTCGCAGCATGTTTTCAAAATTGAGAAAGACAATTCAAACGAAAAGCGCGATGGTTCGTTATTAATATTTTCTTACAATATTCCAAACGGCATTTGTCACTTTCTAGATAACTTTGTGTATTAATGCCTCTTTTGGCGATTCTCTATGGAATACTAAAAAAAAATGAGGACTTCTATAATTATAATTTTTATATTTCATTTGTTTCAGTCATTAGACTGCAGCCATGCTGGGGCACCACCTTGAAGAATTTTTAGTCCAATGAATCGACTGCAGTATTTTTTTAAAGCCTGGTACGTATTCTATCGAAATCTGTAGCCGAACCGCTATGTTACGTGGACGTAAACACACCAACACCGGTTGTCAAGCGGTGGTAGGGGATAAACACACACAAACACATAGATATGTATACATACACGACGGGCTTGTTTCAGTTTCTGTCTACCAAATCCACTCACAAGTCTTTGGTTGCCCCGAGGGTATAGGAGAGGACACTTGCCCAAGGTGTCACGCAGCTACGCCTACGCCTATAAGTAGTAGTAGTAGTAGTAGTAGTAGTAGTAGTAGTAGTAGTAGTAGTAGTAGTAGTAGTAGTTGTTGTTGTAGGCATCCGTCGGTCTCGGGAGGCCATGGATCTGCACTCGCAGAAATCGTTTTATCTGCGGATGGTGGTGCAGCGTCTGATGTGGCTGTAGAGGCCCACACGGGAGTGACAGTCACGCATACAACGACTGCATTTAAAGGAGCTCTCTGCCGGTGCTACTGGCTTTTCCTTCCGTTGAGTGCGCTTTTCTTTGGTGGCAAGTCCCTGTTTTTCTTCCCTTCGTTTCATCCCCTTTCGCAGTATTTGTCTCCAGCGTGGGCGATCATTTGCATCCTCCTCCCGTCTCAGGACGTCCAGATCAAGTGACTTCATATCTCTCTTGCAGACGTCCTTGAAACGAAGATGAAGTCGTTCTCGTGCTCTTGTGCCGGTGGCCAATTCCCCGCACAGGAGGTCTTTTGGGAGCCTCCCGTCCGGCATGCGATGTACATGACTGAGCAAACGCAGACGACGCTACTGGAGCAGGGAGTATATTGGGTTTACCATTATTTGCGCATGTAAATAGGAAATTTAAGAACAACAAACACTATGACTGAAATTTAAATTAATGAATTATTAGCTTTATAGCTGGTCTTAAGAAATGTAGCACATATATAAGTATTTGGTTACCTTAAAAGCAAATGGAAAATAATTTAAGGTATTTAATGAATTATTATATTTAAAAAACAATATTTAATTATTGAAAACTAACTTTAAGTATCGCTCTTGGTTTAAATGTGTTATTTCTAAGAAAAATCGTGTCCTCTCTAAACACTCAGCTCCCCTATAGCACCACCTTAACAATTTCAGTCCTTTCAGGCTTCATAACGCTCATAAGAATCAACTGTCCTTAAGAATCACAGTTCAAATCGATCCTAACTGCACCAGCAACACATATGTTCAAGTTAAATAAAGAGTATCTTCAACTTAACTTATTTGCTTAAAAAAAGAAAAGAAAAAAAGAATAGATGTTACCAGTATTAATCATAAGGATATGGTTAGGCCATGTGAAGTGTACAATAGTGATATATGGAACTAGCTGTAACAGCGTGCCAGACTAAATGCAGAACAACATTCCGTCTATTTTGTTGGCGTGTGTATATAAAAAAATCTGGATATTTTATCAAACTGGACACTTTAACGGTGTACGGCTATGTAGATCGATGATGAAAAGAGGTGAATTCAATTTACGGAACCATTATTTGGCAATCATAGAACAATCATCTGCAAGCGTGTGTTGTAGGTCATTATGAAACTCAGCAGTGTGCCGTGAACGACTAGTATGAGTCAGCTGTGTGTCAAACTGCAGAAGCAGTTCATAATGTTTTGTAAATGTGTTTGATAGTTTCTTGCACAAGCGAAATATATTCGGCATAATATTGATTTCTAATATTGGCACAAGGCCACACAGTTTTGGAGAGAGTGGTAGAATAGATTAAACTGACTCCTGTGCTTGACTTATCAATTCCAGAAAGATGAAACCCAGTGTGATTTGAATACAGAACATAATAGAACGTAATTAAATACAAGGCGGTCTACCAATTCTGGCAACAGCTGCCCTTATTTTTGACGAACTATTTATTCTTAGAAATTTCGCGTAGCTCGACTTCGGAGATACCATTTGTATGTATCGAAGCATGCATATATGTAGAGGGATGGGTTCTGCCAGCTCTAAAAAAATGCCTGAGACACGTCGTGTCTCACAACGGCCTCCTTACGACTACATCAAGAAGCTGAGGAAAGACATGTATGTACGTATGTATGTATGTATGTATGTATGTATGTATGTATGTATGTATGTATGTCATTATTCAGTTTATTTCAAGGTTTCTTGCCAATAGAAAAAGAACCAATTTCTAACCTAGATCCAAAGCTCCTTCGTTGGAATTTCAACATCAACAACAGGGTATTTTTGTTTGCATATATGTATGTATGCATGTATGTATGTATGTATGTATGTATGTATGTATGTATGTATGTATGCATGTGCAGATTTGTATGTTTTATGTATGTATTCTCATGCATATAGTTGCATATCTAGACATGCTCATATATATCTAAATGATAAACTTCTGGAAAGTTTTACAGATTTTTACAGTTCCAGTGATGGATTGGATCTGTAGTCTTCGAATTAGCTTTCTCCTTTCTGGTTTTGAGAAGCCTATTTTCTCAAGATTAGTATTTAGGTAGCGTGTTACATATCCCAGGGCCCCAATAATTACAGGTATAAACCTGAACATGTAATCTGGATAGAGTAACTGCGAATTTCTCAATAGTTCAGCGTAGGTATTCTCTTTTTCACTGATCTTCAGCTTTATGTTAACATCTGCTGAGCAGCTAATTTCCACAACTGTGCGCAGTTTCTTTTCTCTATCCCAAATCATTATATCAGGTCTGTTGTGCTTACATTTTATTGAGGTCTTCGTTGAGACATTCCATCAGTACTCCTTTTTTATTATGAGTGGCTATGGCTTCTACCATATTGTGGGTTCTTATTTCTTTGTCCTCGGGATTATCCTTCCGACGGATTTCATTATAGAGTGTCCTAGCTGCAACATGTCTCATCGGTAGATAATACCGTGATGACATTTTCGTTCAATTGCTTATGATGTGGGTGATATCTTCAGTGTGAACTCCACAAAATCTGCATCGATTGTCACATTTTACGGCCTTTCCTGCATCTCTATCTCTTTTGTGCATTAGGTACTTGTTTGATATTTCCTGTTCCTGGATTGCAAATGTATACCCTTCAAAATGGGAGGTAGTAATCCGGCTATTGGTCCATGATGTATGTATGTATGTATGTATGTATTGTAATGTGGTGCATATAGTGCAGTAATACCTACAACCATTTTGGATACACGTTACTGCCGGTAGCTAGTACATGTGCTGATGCAGGAGGCAACTTTCCGTGTGAGAGTCTTCCCTACTGTAACTTAGCTTCTCCTTGACTAAGACTTCTTTCAGATTCAAACTTTAACTGAATGTTTTGTGTCAAGTGAACTTGTCAGGGAACTCGGAGATTCATTGGGCCCCAGAGTTATAGATACTGGGCTACCCTTGGGAATACGCGCTGACACTTCTCAGTTGCTACCTTGCTACCCCGCGGGTTAGTCCAGAAAGACCAAGGCTAGAGAAGTACAGTTCAAGAGAGAAAAAAAAATCTACAACTGTCAGCTTGACGACGGTTTCTGATTGATTAGGTTCCCGGCATCTTTCTATAGCTGGGATTAGTTACCTGTCATTTTGGGTTATTCTTGGTGCTGTCGCTATCGCCTTCACAGCGAAGATAATGATACTGAGAAATGTGGAAATGCGCAGTCTGATACCACGCTCATCGTTGCGTAGCTATCTTTTCCTGCAACATCGATCTCGGATCTCAGAGCTGGTCTTTGTCATTGCGGCGGCCTTGAATTTCGCACAACTCCTGCAATGAAATACCGCCACATCAGTACTTCCCTCGCGCAATAAGTCTAATATACAGGCGCAACAGTCGCGATTCTCTGGGCGCCCGGGTAGCTGTATTTTCCACAGCTAGTATGTACATAGTTTTTGGATGGTTTTTACATATTTTTAATGACTAATAATTCTCTAATTATACATGTTGTGAAATCCAACTTCTGTGAAGACTGGTATTGAAACTGTTAGTTTCATAATCATGCCTCTCGCACCAATAATTACAACTTATGTATGTATTTATGTGCTGCATGCATGCATGCATGCATGCATACATACATACATACATACATACATACATACATACATACATACATACATACATACGATTTTGCTGTGAAACCTATTTAGCATTGGTTTTTCGAGCATGTTTTATCAGTATTGAACTTTTTCCTGTGCATTTCTTTCTTCTAAAATTTTATCTTATTTTTTCGTTTTTTATTTACCTTTGAAAAACGTAGAAATATTGTTGACACCAGTATTGTATTTTGATAAATTTAAAATATATTTATAAAAAACTACAATTCGCTCTTAGCCTCAGGTGCATTTCCAGCTCCCAAAGTAATTATCTTTTATATATTTAGACACAGGCGTGATTGTGTGGTAAGAAGTTAGCTTCCTAACCATACAGTTCCAAGTTCAGTCGACAGCATATAGCATCTTGGGAAAGTGTCTTCTATTATAGCCTCAGGCCGGCCAAAGCCTTGTGAGTGGATTTGGTTGAAGGAGACTGAAAGAAGCTCGTCGTGTGTGTGTGTGTGTGTGTGTGTGTGTGTGTGTCTGTCTGCGCGTGTCTTTGTGTCTGTATTTGTCCCCAACAGACCGCTTGTAACCGGTGTCGGTATGTTTACGTCCCCGTAATTTAGCGGTTCGACAACAGTGGCCGATAGAATGAGTACTAGGGTTAAAATAAAATAAATCCTGGGGTCGATTCGTTGGTCTAAAAAAACCCACCTCTGCAAAGCCGCAGTCGAATGACTGAAACAATTAAAAGATAATGG
>NC_068994.1:21972152-21974919 GCF_001194135.2 Octopus bimaculoides
CTCTCTCTCTCTCTCTCTCTCTCCCCCACCAATTCAGCTCCCCACTCGGCTTTACTACGCCGTAAGAAAGGTTGTTGGAGATCACTCATAACATTCATTTCTCTTGAAATAAAATTGGAGCGAGGGCTTGCAACTTCCTCATAGAAAAGCTAATACGTTGTTAAACGTATTAGTCAAAGAACAGTCCAAGAACAGTCCAAGAACAGCACCGAAATGCAGTGCTGTAACTGAACACATATATACTGGTTTCAAATTTTGGGACAAGGCCAGCAATTTTGGGGCTTGGGGTAAGTCGATTATATCGACCCCAGTGCTCCACTGGTCTTTATTTCATTGACCGCTAAAAGATGAAAGGCAAAGTGAATCCCAGCTGTATTTGTGCTCAGATCGTAAAGACGGACGAAATGCCGCTAAGCATTTTTCCGGCGTGTTAACGATTCTGCTAGCTCGCCGCCTGCAGAACACATATTACTACTAAATATATTTAGAACTGACATAAGTTTCGTCTTGCGACTGATCAAAGACGAAATTTAAGTTACTATTCAACATATTTAGTTGCAATACACACACATACAAAGCATGATTCCTATCTATGTGGTCATAAGTTCCGTCAAGATGGGCGGATACGAAATTTTTTTCCCATGAGAGTCCTGGACTCCAGTAATGAACTTATTTGCATACAGCCAATCAAAACTCACCTTGACCTTGTTGTCAAGTTAACAAACACACTCTACCAAGTAAACTCAAGACGAAGACCGGTGTTGTAAGTCGACCGATCGCCAAGTTATACCTGATTTTAGGAGACAAGTAATTAGACAGATTTGCTTCTATACCTATTATCGGATTTTGTTAGGGCCCCATATGGTAAAGATGTGGATGGGGAAAATGTGGGCAGAGGGTGGTGTGCTAGCAACTCTTTCCCCCTCCTCTTTTGCAAAGTAAACGACAACACAAATAACTACGCAGAGCCAGCCAGCAAGCATTCTTAAAAGAGAAAAGAAGCATGGTCATTCCTTACCCAGGTGACCTCATCTTATCGCCCATCACTTGTTACGAGCTCATAAATTAGTTTGATAGGTGAGCTGTAATTGGCTGTATGCAAATGAGTTTATTACTGGGGTCCGGAAATCTTGTGGGAAAAAAATTCGCAGGCGGGACCTTGTGCAAGTGTCTAACGATAGCTTCGGGCCTTATGAGTGGATTTGGCAGGCGGAAATCAAAGGAAGCCCGTTGTGCGTGCGTGCGCGCGCGCGTGTATGTGTGTGTGTGTGTATGTGTATGTGTGTGTGTGTATGTGTGTGTGTATGTGTGTGTGTGTATGTGTGTGTGTGTGTTTTGATGCGCTTGTCCCTTGGAGACCGGTGTTCGTTTGTTTACATATCTGCATTTTAGCGGTTAGAGACCGATAGAATAAGTAGTAGACTTAAATTAAAAAAAAAAAATGATGAGTACTGGAGTCGATTCAGGCGGTCCTCCAGCATGGCTGTCGTTCAATGACTGAAACACGTAAGATAAAGATGCGTGTATAAACACACACACACACACACACACACACACATATATAAGTACGCATGTTTATCTGTAATGTATATACATACACACAGTATAGGGATAGAGATAGATATATAGACAGATGCTATAGTACATTCTAACTTGGTATTAAAATAAAGTTGACGGTTTTCGCTTCAACGAAGAAACATGCTTCCACTCACATGTGTACATGTGTATGTGCTTGTGTCTGTCTATGTATATACTTACATATGTATGTATGTATGTATATTAGATGTTATACAAAAAAAAAAAAAAGACTGATTGAGAATGATTCCCTCACTTCCCAAGATACAACATTCAGCTCACAGGTGTTGCCTTCTGTTGTGCTACTGCAGCGAGTTATACTCCTCTGAACTGGTTTTCTCCGTCCTTCTTCCATCAGGCTCAGTACAGTCGTTTCTCCTCGTTTCTCACCTACTGCGTCTCAACACTCAGATCCGTCCTAAGTACTACCTAATTCTTTCTTCCCAGAAAAACAAACCACAAGAAACTGCTTGTTCTCAGATATTTTTCCATGATGACATCGACCTATTGATTCTCAGACTGAACTTCAGCTGCAACAGTTTGCTAGAGCTAGAAAAGGTCATAGGAATTTCCTATCCTTCTTCGATTAACTAAAAGAAAACACACACTTACACATAAATACACACACACTCAGATTATATATATATATATATACACACACACACACATATATCCCCAAAATTAAAAGATTAGATAGAAAGATTTATATATATATATATATTCTTTTATTCTTTTCAGTCATATTGACAGCGGCCATGCTGGAGCACCGCCTTTAGTCGAGCAAATTGACTAAATTACGGAGACGTAAACACACCAGCATCGATGTCAAGCGATGTTGGGACACATACACACACACACACAAACATACACAAACATATACACACACATACATATATATATATATATATATATATACGACGGGCTTCTTTCAGTTTCCGTCTACCAAATCCATTCACAAGGCTTTGGTCGGCCCGAGGCTATAGTTGAAGACACTTGCCCAAGGTGCCACGCAGTGGGACTGAACCTGGAACCATGTGGTTGGTTAGCAAACTACTTACCACACAGCCACTCCTGCGCCTATACATACATACATACATACATACATATATATATATTCTTTTATTATTCGTTTCAGTCATTTGACTGTGGCCATGCTGGAGCAAAGCCTTTAGTCGAACACATCGATCTCAGC
>NC_068994.1:21975045-21976300 GCF_001194135.2 Octopus bimaculoides
ACACACACACACACACACACACACACACACATATACGACAAGCTTCTTTCACTTTCCATCTACCAAATCCACTCACAAGGCTTTGGTCGGTCTGAGGCTATAGTAGAAGACACTTGCCCAAGGTGCCACGCAGTGGGACAGAACCCGAAGCAATGTGGTTGGTAAGCAAGTTACCACACAGCCACTCCTGCGCCTTAAATATTATTATTATAGTAATGATTATTTGCCAACATAATGTGGCAGTCCTAGTTAGGACGAATGTTACTGTTATTTAACCCCAAGAAATCTATCTATCTGTCTGTCTGTCTGTCTGTCTGTCTCTCTGTCTATCTATCTATCTATCTATCTATCTATATATATATATATATATATATATATATATATATATATGTGTGTGTGTGTGTGTGTGTGTGTATTAAAGAGTTATTTATATTGTATATATATATGACAGTTATATAGATAGATAGATAGATAGATAGACAGAGACAGACAGCCAGACAGACACACTTCTCAAAACCCACTGCATGCCAACAAATCGATTTCACCAATATATGAAGAACACAAATACATTGCGCCTCTTCGTAAGACTAAATATTCTAAAACATGCAAACAACATAGGCCTGTAAGGACCATTAAAAAGATCGCCATCTTTTCTTATATGCCGTATCCCCAGCAAAATATTCCAAATGAAGAACAACCTACAGTGGAATAATACTTCACTGATTTACAATGTATTTGTGAAATCACGTTCTCTGAGTTTCTTGTAAATGTCACATTAACACTGAGGTGGATATCACCAGGAAAACAAAAAATCCAGTCCGTCAAAAAAATATCTGGCACATGACAATAACGACTGAATCTTCTAACATATGTTTCACGCAGAGGATATTTGCTGAGCAACTGTCAGCTACACGACAAACAAAT
This sequence comes from Octopus bimaculoides, assembly GCF_001194135.2. Lineage (NCBI taxonomy): Eukaryota > Metazoa > Mollusca > Cephalopoda > Octopoda > Octopodidae > Octopus > Octopus bimaculoides. The sequence goes on from NC_068994.1 coordinate 21,975,970, forward strand.
TTAATTAAAATGAATCGATATAAGATAGCGTAATTCATAAAAAAAAAACGTATGGAGATATAAAAATTCAGGCATGTGTGACTATATGTGTGTATGTGTGTATGTGTGTATGCATGTGTATGTGTGAGCGAGCGTGTGTGTGTGTGTGTGTGTGTGTGTGTTTGTGTGTGTGTGTGTGTCTGCTTGGTTAGAACTAAGCTTACTTTCAATGACTGAGAAGGAAGCAGTGATTTCTTCATTTAGACATTATCAATAAAATAACCTCGTGGTTTGTTAATTGTAACCAAAGTAGCACTTAAAACCGCGTTCCAGCATCATTTTGCGTTATTTC
>NC_068994.1:21977406-21980066 GCF_001194135.2 Octopus bimaculoides
AAGACTTTGGTGGGGGTGGAAGTTTTGAACCTCAACCTTTCCCATAATTTTTCAGTTTTGAATTTTTTGAGATGATGATTCTTCAATAAATATGCGTAATTTTTTAACACATTAATCTAAAAAAAAATTTTAATAAAAAAGTTAAAACTGGTGAATTATGGAAAAGGACAATATATGGGAGGGGGGAAGCAAAAACCTCCCGCCCCCAGTTTCTAAATTTTCTTTATTTTTCTCTTTTTTATTTATTGCTAATTTTTTGTTTTTCTTTCTCGGCGAATCGGAATCTACGAGATTTAAAATAGGCACATTCGAAGAAATTACGGTCTTTGACGTACTCGATAATTTCCCAATCTATTCTATACGAACCACACACACACACACACACACACGCACACACACACACAGGTACATACGCAAACGTACATACATATATGTATGTATTTATTTTATATATAAATATATGTGTATACACATACATACATACATACATACATACGTGTGGTGTGTGTGTGTGTGCGTGTGTGTGTGCGCACGCTCGCACGCGCGTATGTATCTATGTGTGTGTAACACCTATATACATTTGTATGTGTGAACATATTCAATACATGTAATAGACTTTATTTCATCTTTGGCTCGCCTAAAAGGACCACACATAGCGAGAAACTCCGAGTCGCGGTGCAATGAGTCATCGTCTTCAAATAAATAAATGCATTTATAAATTTGATGGTCTGTCCAACACACATATACACACACGGCTCTCTCTCTCTCTCTCTTTCTTTCTCTGTCTATCTGTCTGTCTGTCTCTCTTCCTCTCTCTCATCTGATTGTGCCTGTTGGACCAATAAAAACAAACCTTACATTCATGTCTACTCAATAGATAAACATATAAACATAAATGCACACATACAAAGCACAAGAACATATCCGCATACACTCAGCGGTTGTTATTTCAGATTCGTACAGCAAGTTGTTCCGTTAATTGAACATAATTCTCTTTGGGGGTGACTGATGCATGTTGAATTAATAAATCTATCATTTATGCATTAACACACACACACACACACACACATACACACATACACACAGGGAGTAGTATAGAAATAGTCAGCCACACATACGCATGTATATTTGTGAGCAGACGTACACGAAGCCCCATGTGTGTCTAAACATGTATATTATATACGTGTGCGTGTAATGTGCAAATGCACGCATACACATACAAATATGTGTGTATAGATAAGTATATATGTGTGTATAGATAAGTATATATGTGTGTGTATATATAGAGAGAGTGAAGGAGAAACATACATACACACACGCACGCGCGCGTATTGAGAATAAAAAGAAGAACGAAGAAGGAAGGAGGTGGATAGTCCAAGAGATGAGACGATTAGAAGAGATGGATAGGCACAGTGACACCAAGACTGAGACTAGCAAATATGTCAAGTTACAAGTGTAATGAGACGCACTCTTACCCGTCCGACTCCATAAAGGCAGCTCTGTTGATATAGAAAATAACCAAACTGCGGTTCGAAGTCTCCATCAGTGAGTTACAGCAACAACTGATGCTTCTAGTTGGCTTCTCGGATTCTTCCTCCCCCACAGCCGCCTGCCCCCAACACTCATGCGTCGTTAACCTCCACCGTCACCACCTCCCACCAACCCTCGCTCCCTCCCACCTAACACTACACCTTCCAGCAGCATAACAATACTTTTAACAACCAACACCATCAACTACCTCTCTGTTTTCACTATCATCACCATCATCATCGTCATCGTCATCGTCATCATCATCATCATCATCATCATCATCATCGTCATCGTCATCATCGTCATCATCATCATCATCATCATTACTATCACAGCAGTTGTACCGTTACTGCAACCGTCATCACCACAACCGCCACCTCCATCATCCTTAATTCCATCACGAACACCCACCAATGCCAAACCACTAATCAATAACCAATCTCCTTGACTTCCCTATCCTTGCCATCTTTCTTCTCATCTCTCTTTCTCTCTTCCCCCCCCCCTCTCTCTCTGTCACACACACACACACACACACACACATACACACACACACACACATACTTCCTCAAACGCTGTCTCTCGCCTTACACTTTCTTTGTCTCCGTCTCTCTCGCTCTCTCTTTTTCTCTCTTCATCAATCATCTTCTTAAACTGTACCACCACCACCAACAACAACATCATCCCATTATTGCAATCAGCTTCTTGTCAACTTCTTTTATTTATTTCTATTTAAATTTATTTATTACTGTCTTTATCACAATTTTATTCTCTCTGCACGTCACTTTTCTATCTATCTATCTATCTATCTATTCATTTATCCTTCCTTCTTCTCCATTACTCTATTTTCTATTTCTCTCTCTTCTTCCTTTGTTTCTTTTTTTAGCTGTTCCCATCTCTCCCTGCATATATACATGCATACATACATACATACATACATACATACATACATACATACATACATACTCATGTATGTAGGTCTGTATGAATAGATAGATAGATATACATAGATGTGAGTGCGTGTATGTATGCACTATATACATACATACATACACACACACATATGTATATATATGTGTGTATATATATATATATATATATATATATATATATATATATATATATATATATAT
>NC_068994.1:21981203-21983626 GCF_001194135.2 Octopus bimaculoides
TATATATATATATATATATATATATGTATATATATATATTAATATTTCTCTCAAAAGTGAAGCGCATATACTCGAAAGATCAGAGTTACAATACAGTAATCTCAGTGCGATAATAATTACACCCTGCTTCAGTATTGAGCACTTTTCTACTTTGTAAACTCATACACTCACACACATCCATCAATCCATCCATCCAGACATGTATGCTTATTGTACACACATACAAACATACAGTAAACACACATGTATATGTATATGCGTGTGTATGTAAACACACACACACACACACACACACACACACACACACACACACACACACACGTAGCTAATCATCTTTTACAAGATTTAGCCATGGAGCACTCCCACCGCCTTTGTTCCGCTTACTATTGCTCTCTTTCCCTCCTGTTGTTGCTTGTAGATGAAGAAGTGATTTTGACGTTGTTGCTTTCATATATAGTTGTTGCTATGGCGTAAATTTATCTGGGATCTTAGTGTGTACAAGTGCTGTTCGGAAGTTTTTTACATTCACCCTATATAGATCTCTCATTTTTCTTTTCTTTTTTTTTTTTTAAACCAGAGGATTGAAATGATATCCTAAACTATGACAGTACTTGGTCCAAATGTAGCGGGTGCGAGTGAGACATTTGGTATGTGACATTTGCTGGAGGATTGACTATTAATGTTGAAGTTTGGTGATAGTCGTTCCAGGTTCTGCCAAATAAGTATCACTATATAACTTTCTCTTCTTTTGGTCCTGGCAGTAGACTCAGTACCTTAAATATTGCCCAGTTGGTAATTTGCTGCAGAGAGGCAGTCTTCAAGTTTCGCAATCAGTTTAATGCGGAGCATAATGGTGACTTTAGTTAACAATGGCACAGAAGACTGCGAAGAATTTGGTTCACGAGAGCAACGTGATTTCTTATTGTTTCATCTATATGATATCTAATGTGTATGCTTTGATACACACACACACACACACACACACACACACACACACACACAGACAAACAAACAGATAGATAGATAGATAGATAGATAGATAGATATTATTAATGCACATGTGTGCTTGTATATACACTCACATACATACATGTACCTGATATTTTCGATTAAGAAGACCGCTCCTCGATTTCAATGCAGAGTATACATATTTAGTAATTTAGATTTCGATCTTACTTGGCTAACAGCTTCCTTAATCTTATTACAGTATTATCAAATTTCGAAATCCTGATCATAATGTGCTAAACCGAGGAAACAGTTTTCTCACAGTAATGCTCAAATTTAATTGAAGATGAGCAGATTATGCATCTGCGATGAAGAGTGCAACAAAGTCCATCAGGCTAGAATGATGCAACTGGACAGCGAGAAACAGGTGCAACGTACAAGATCATATCCGTTAGGACGCAGAAGAAGCCCCGCCAGAACTCACACCACAATGTTGAGTCACTCCATGTGCCTCTACTCTTATGCAGAATAGTTCAGCAGATGAAACGGTCTTCGGTGAACAGTTTGAAGATGTGTGTGGGATCGAGCCTACAGACAAGACCGAAGGGTAACACCGACAATCATTCTTAGCGATGCGTCTACCAGATTCTGCCTCACGGAGGTAAAAAATAAAAGACCGTACAATAAAAACCACACGGCCACCAAAATACTGCAACTTCTCGAGGAGTTTCGAGAAGCAGTACAATGGAACCAGTGAAGAACACCAACCACTAACAAGGTTGTGAGAAATCCTGATCCCTAAGAAAGAAGCTAATCACCCTTCTTAAAGTAGAAGGGCACAGGGACGAAGAAGAGAAAGGACAAAAAGCATGCAATTTTCATTTCTAATCCATTTAAGTTCACCAATAAACCTCTCAGTAGAAAAAATAAATCCTTTTCTTCGCAGTACTCTAGATGACCCTGTACGAGAGGATAAATTTAACCTTAACAAAATCTTTATAAGCCCATCACTCCTAACGACTAAGTTTGAAATGAGCGAGCGAAACTGAAGGGAAGTTCAGAAAGGCGTTAAGATAGCAAGATTAACCTCTGCTTCAGGGCCCATTAGAGTACTTGCAATGTTTCCAGTTGCTGGCAGAAACGTTAGCACGCCGGGCGAAATGCTTAGCAGTATTTCGTCTGCCGTTACGTTCTGAGTTCAAATTCTGCTGAGGTCGACTTTGCCTTTCATCCTCTCGGGGTCGATAAATTAAGTACCAGTTACGCACTGGGGTCAATGTAATCGACCTAATCCCTTTGTCCGTCCTTGTTTGTCCCCTGTATGTTGAGCCCCTTGTGGGCAATAAAGAAATAAGAAACGTTAGCACACCGAGCGAAATGTTTAGCGGTATTCGTCTGTCTTTATGTTCTGAGTTCAAATTCCGCGGAGGTCGACTTTGCCTTTCATCCTTTCGGGGTCGATAAATTAAGTACCAATA
>NC_068994.1:21983710-21993203 GCF_001194135.2 Octopus bimaculoides
AATTTCGAGCCCTGTGCCTAGAGTAGAAAAGAATGTTATTTTATTCACTTAGTTTTGAATGTTTACACATTTATCCCCTTCAAAGTATTCTCCACTGTTCGAAGCACCGTTGGAACTCTTATGAAGTGATGCGTTTTGACGCCTCCATCGTTTTTTTTTCTTCACCTCTTCAACATTTGCAAACTCCCTAGCACCGGCTTTCATCATCAGTGATGAGATTCGAAAAAAGGTCCGGATCAGCTTCCAACTGTTCTTTCAGTTCACGACACGCATTCAGTCGTGACTGCTTTTGGTCTTCCGTGGGCAAACGAGGCATAAATTTTGCAACTCTTTTCATTCGCAATTCTTTCTGATAATGAATATATTTACACATAAGTACAGAAAGGTGAGATTTCTTCTGTACTAGCTGTGTGTATCATTCAGGAGCAGTCACGCAGCTCTTTCGAGAAGGAAGAAAGGCAAAAGAGATCTGAAGGTTCTGTGGCTGGATGTTGCACAGTGTCTACTGGTGCATGCAACACAAGCTAATGGAGAAAGCTCTTCAAAGACACTGTGTTCCAAGAAAGATCAACGACCTCATTTTTTATTATTATTATCGAAACTTCCAGATAAGAGTTACTTTAGGATCCGCAGCCTCAGAGTGGAAGAAAGTATTATAAATGGTTACACCATTTCAGTAATCTTTTTTGCCATCACCACGAACATGCATGACAGTCAAGTCAGCAGAGATGGATTGACAAGGACAAAATCCTGTGGGCAACATCCATCAATAAAAGCCTTTGGAGATGACCTGACTGTAACAGCATCGAAAGCTGCTGGTCATTCAAGGACTCAAGAAGCTCATCTCATGGACAAGGAGGATGAGTTTTAAATCATCTTGTACTTAAAAAAAGAGATGGGGAAAGGTGGAAAAATTCCGCTATAACTTACCTGAAACTACCATCACAACTCAAGAGCTTGCGGAAATTCTTTGACAGCAGCCTGAAGGACGTATTTGCCATCCGTAGAACAAATCGAGGTTGTTCAGTCGCTTCAAAGCTAGTGTATATACCAGCACCTTGTCACCTGCTCAGAGTTTTGTATCTCCTGTCATCATTCGATGTTAGTGTGTCAACTATGGAAATACCAGAGATCAATAGTTTTTTTTTAAGAGGTTGCTTGATATACCAAGGAGTCTTAGGAGTATCGTTCAAGATGAATCAGCCAACACCTTACTACTCCCATTCAGCGGTCAGTCAGAAGAGTTCGTAGCGTCACGAACAAGAGAAGCCATGGTTCCAAGGACACCAAAGCAGTAGAAGCTAACATTGATATATGCACATGTAAGAAGTGGGGTCTTCCAAAGAGCTGCAGGTGGTAAAGGGTCTATTGAGGCAGAGTGTACCACAGTTGTTGGGACTGTGGTAATAGGGCTTGCAAGCTTTAGTTGCTTTTCGACCCGCCAGATTAGTGACACAAAGGCAAAGAGTGACCTTTCCTCCAACAAGTCTGCATTGCTGTAGAGGAAGCATGAGCTAACAGGGTAATGGAATTCAGTCAACAAGAAACCTGGACATACAGCAGCAGAACATCACTTGGTCAGATCTTTAGTGGATTGACATCCAGTGCATCAGATTTCTGATCCATACTGTCAGCGACACTTTACCAAACATTAAAGACCTTCACATATGAAGCAGCAGTGAAGTACCTTCCTGCCCCTTGTGTACTGAAAGTGGGTCCCTTTAATGACTCCTTAGCAGCTGCCCCAGAGCTTTATCCGGTGGCCGTTCCCACTGGTGACATGATCAAGTACCCAAGGTGGTTGCAGAGGTAATAAAATAGCCAGAGTTCAGCAAGTATCTCTCAAAGAAAGAGGTCATCACTTTTCTCAAAGCTGGAGAGAAGTGCAGTTCCCTGAAACACCAACGACTATGCCTATTTTTCACCGCCCCAGGCTAGTAACTGAGAGTGAATCTTGCAGAAAAGTTGAAGTTTCTAGAGCACATCGTACCAACGTCTATCCGCCCAGACATAGCGATCTTTTTAAATTCTACCAAACAGTTGATTTTGTGGAAACTGACTGTTCAATGGGAAGCACACATTGAGGAAGTTCCTGAGAGAAAGCTTGCCAAATACTAGAAGCTGGTAAACCCGCACATAACCCAGAGCTAGCAGGCATGTTACAAGGTAACTGAAGTAATCTGCCAGAATTTTGTGGTGTGTTCACTCTTTTAGGGTCTGACTGGAAATACTGGTGCAGCAAAGAGGAGGGTTGCAGAAAAGGACATTAGAAGACTTGGATAAAAAGGGTAGGCTGGTGTTTTGGCTGCTATTGGGATGTAAACTGGGGCTTGCTCAACCCCGCTGGATTGACTGGGTGAGTGTGTCTGATATTAAAAGACACAAACCACCCTAGACCTCATAAACATCACTGATGATGCATCTATGTGTATCTCTGAGAGGTATCTTGAAACTTATGTCGATATGTGTGTACGTACGTATATACATACATACATGCATACATACATACATACATACATACATACATTCATATCAAAGACTTTTCCATTCTTCCCGAGCGTTAAACTAATACACCTGATTATTGTTTCTTCACCTGTCTCCGTCTTTTGTATTTTGTAAATTGAAATGTATATATCTTTGTGTGTGTGTATATATATATATATATATACATACATGTGAGTCTATGTGCGTGTGTGTGTATGTGTATATATATATATATATATATGAACACGATCCAGGGATCTGAGAGTGGGAAGTTTGTATGCTTCAAGCAGCAGACGAGAACAAAAAGTCAACAGTATACAATAAGATACAATAGCAATTTATTGGCATCGAAAGTTACACACTCTTTCTCATATCGAAGTTGCAAAGAAATTCGATAAGCAGATAGTTTCTATACAACTCACTGTTAGCAACTAATGCTGATAAAAATGCGAATAAAATTCCAAACTGAGGATAGAGGAACAGTTAAAATGTTAGCTACATTTGCTTCTTAACTAGCTGAAGTTCATTATGCAAGTGTTGCACAATGAACTGTACTCAGCATAGCTAAACATTAGGCTGAGATTACCTTAATGAAGTTTACATTGTCACACAGAATTTCTAAGTCAGCCACAACACAATGGTGAGTCCAACTGAATAGAAAAGTCAATAGCAAAAAATATGAAAAAGAATAAAATATTTAAAGAAAATAAGTTTTGATAACCAATGAGTATTTTAGCAGGGAGTGGATGTGGATAAGAGTCAAAGAGTAGGAAGAAAAGGAGAAAGAGAAGGAAAGAAAAAAAAATGGAGTGATATCATTATGGAGAATGGTAGGGCATGTATTGGGGTAATAAAAACCTTTTCGAAAGATGTTGACCATAGATTTTGGCAGACTGCTGATATCATGTCGTCCAAATTTATGAGTAGATATTTTTTTATATATTTTTGCTATTGACTTTTCTATTCAGTTGAATTCACCATTGCACTGTGACTGACATAGGAATTCCGTGCGGCAATGTTTTCTCTTAATAATGTTTGTTGAATTAATTTAGAATGTGGTGGCAAGTATTTGTGCATTATTAGCGGTTGCTTTTTTTCTACGTTGTTGGAGCGAAAGGGTTTAAGGTCCTCGTGTGTGCTCCTGCTCCGCTTAGTCCATTCTCTAATGGACTAAATGTAATTTTCATTAAGGTAATCTCAGCCTGGTGTTTAGCTACGTTGAGCATAGCTCATTGATAACAATTGCATCCTGAGCTTCAGCTAGTTAAACATATGTAGCTTACATATTACCTGTTCCATTCCCTCAATTTGGTGTGTATATATATATATATATATATATATATATTCTTCTTCTTCTTCTTATATATATAAGTATAACAAGAAGGCAAAAGAAAAAGCCAGCAGAGAGGCTAGGCTGCTAGGATCTACAAGCCATGACCACTGGACTATTAGATAACCTTCTGAAGATTCTTCTGTTGTCTGGCACACAAAGCACAGCAATAATTAATAAGAGTAGACATCTAAACACTCCGAAAGATACAGCTCGAAGAATTAGTACCTCTTCGTCAGAGAGGCTATAAAACTGCTGAAGATTGTGAACTCTAATTAGAAAGGGACGAAGTGGATTTTATCACTTTTGCTTCACACATCCAACGGACCTGCCAACCTCATCAATGTCTATGCCCCTATCCTCTGCGCAAAAATCAAACGACGATTTCTATAACTAGCTAGGGATCCGAAATCAACAAGAGCTTCTACTGCTTGGCGACTGATTGAGAGCCGACCACGATTCCTGACCGAGCTGCCTAGAGTTGCAACAATTGGCAGAATAAATGACGATGGACAAGAATGAATTGATTGAGCATTGCACACTCCATGACTCTGTGGTGTGTCACAAACCTTAACTTCCAGAATAAATCCTTGCATAAAGTGTTTTTGTGACACTTCGTTCCAAACACCAGCATCAACTAGATCTGATACAAGATATCTAAGATATGTATTTATAAGTCGATCCTTTCAGAACACTGATTGCAACACAGGTCATTCTCTGGTTTGCTGACTTCAGTCAAGGAAGACGCAGGGTATGAAACCTCGTAAGCAACGCATTGATACCAGCATAACAAAGTGGCAAAGTTCATCAGGTCACTGGAAGATGCTTTGCTGCGGACCCACCAAGACATTCATAAGTACGATGAGACCCTCCTAGAAATACCATCCACAGTAATATTCCGAAGGCCTTTAGGAGGAAGCAGGGCAAAACATATGACTGGTTTGAATCAAGCTCAAGTATGCTCACAGCTCTCATCGAGGCAAAGACTGCAATCCTGCTTGAACAGAATAGTTACTCTACCCAGGCAACCCTGCAAGCACTAAGAACAGCAAATAGTAAAGGCCAAAAAAACAGCCAGACGCTGTTCAAATCACAATTACCAACAACTTTGCAAAGGCTACATCCATGGAGTATATCAGGGTATAAAAAAGATAATCACTTCAACCATGAAGAGGACAAAACTACTTAAAACTCTAAGAGATGGAGAGGTGGATTCAGAATTACTTTGAAGTCTACTCCATCTACTCCGAATCGAACAGTGCGCTAGGCGCCGGGGAATACCTGCTTGTGATGTAAGAACTAGGTACATTGTCGATTGCTGAATAGCTGAATAAAACAAACAATTAACAGCCTTACCACTAGTCGGATCGGTTGGCAGAATGCCAGAGGCTACGAAGTGTGCAAATGCCATCTTACAACGCCACCTACGCAAACAGCTATGCCTGTAATGGGAAGAAGGAACAGTACCACGGGATACAAGAGACTGCAATAGAGTCACCCTGTACAAGAACAAGAAACGATTGCAAACAAGAACACGAAATGACTGCAAACAACTGCATTGTCTTCGCTCGCGATCCTCAACAGACTGCAGAAAATCGCTGATAGAATATAATCTGGGTTTCAATGTAGCCTAAGATCGGAACATTTTACAATTGACATGATCGTTTTCAACTGCAAGAAAAATGCAGAGAACAAAATCAACCACTGTACATTATTTTCATTCGCCTCACTCACAAAGGCATTGTTAGTTTACACGGCCTGTTCAAAGTCCTCGCCAAGATTGGATATGTTCCGAGCTTACTCAGTCTTTTGTTCATTCATTCCAAAAAGGCATGAATGACATGGTTCATTTTGATGGCTTTTCCCCGGAATCCTTCGGCATTCGTTATGAAGTGAAGCAGGTCTGTGTGACTACCCCTAAGTCTATTCAGCAGCTTCTCTATCATCGTACTGAAGCTCGCCTTTGGAACATAAACTGATGGTATTTATCATCATACAAGATCAAATGGAAAGCTGTCCAGTCTAATACAATTGAAGACGATAATAAAGTATGCAGGGTATTCATCAGAAAGATGTTGTTTGCAGACGACGCAGCACTGGCAACATACTTGGAGGAGTAACTTCGACTCCTTATGGACAAACTCACAAGAATCTGTCAAAACTTCAGCTTAACCAATCAGTCTAAAGAAGACAAAACCTCGCTGTGGAGGTAGTTAGAATGTAAGCACCTTCTTTGCTGGCTATTGATTGTAGAGGAAAAGGAATCTCCTGTTTCGTGTTTTGTTGACCACTCCACAAAGGTGTATCCTGGATTCTTTCTTCAATTAGTTGCATATAAAGCAGTCAGCTAAATTATAAAGCAGTCAAGAATTAGATAAGTGCTATGGTGGGCAGTTTAATTTGCATATTTGTATGTTTGATGGCTCATCATTAATTAGATGCTAACTATTTATGTCAGCACAGTGTAAATCAGAAAACCTGATATAAATTCAAACATTACAAAACCAAACTGTAGATTAAATAAGTACGTAAACTGATTCTTTCTATGATAGTGATATGCAGCAAAAAGAAGGGAAGGGGGTCTCCTGATTGACCATTTCATGGTTTGTTGACCACTCATCAATTAAGAAGTATGTGGCTTCCTAATTCAGTCAATAGCGTGTGTCAGGTGCTATATAAAGCAGTCAGTCCACTAAGGCTTTAACATTATTCATGTCTACTGTAGCAGGTTGAGACAAAAGTTGTTTTTTTCTTTTTGTATTTCAAGCTTTAATTAATTGTTGAACTAAATTTCCCATCATATTCTATTGTCATCATTGTACCAGATGCTCAATCCGACGCTTATTCCATTTCCTGCCCCCGTTTTAAACCTCATCCACGTTGTTGAACCCCGCGTACGTGCTGCAAATGAGCCATGGCTCGGAAAACATGGTAATCTGTTGGTGCAAGGTCTGGACTGTGAGGCAATACTTACAACCCCTCAAGTTCCTCACGTTTGTGCTTGGTCACATTGGCAGTGTGTACTGGTGCATTGTCATGCTGTAGGAGTGCGCTTCTTTGATTGACCAATACTGGGTAGTGGGCTTTCAAAGCATCATATACTCACTGCAGTTGTTGAGCATAAAAGTTAGCATTCACGGCATGACCATCTGAGAAAAGCTCAAAGTGCAAAACCTCCCTGAAATTCTACCAAACACACATGACCTGGTTCAAACTGCTCTTGTTTGACAATCGGTTCTGAAGTCTGCCTGGAACAAAGCCACTGATTCCTCACATTAAGATTATGAAAATGGATCCATTTTTCATCCACGATCACAATCGACACCAAAAACAGGCATCTCGAGGATTTGTCAGTAGTTGTTTGCAAATGTTCACACATAGTTGAGCTTGGTCATTGGTCAGTTCATGAGGAGATTCTCGACAGCGTCTGTTCACGAGGCCGAACTTGTGGAGGTGTCGATTGAAGGTGCTTTGTGAAGTACCAACGTTGAATGTATGCTTGTGCATGGCTGTTCAACCATTTCAAACAAGGCCTCCTCTTCTACAACAGAATGTCTTTCCGACCTTGACTGGTGTCACCTTCCTATAAATGTCTGAACCAGTTTTGTGCCATACGTTCGTTGACAGCTCCTTGGCTGTCAACATCATTTATTTCATTTACTGCTGCCCTTGCACTCAGTCCTTTTTTCCACGGGAAGCGTAAAATGGTTTTAATTGTACTTTTTCACTTCTCGTTATTAAAACTGTAAAATAAAGAATAAACAATTAATGTTTGTATGTAACATATGAAAATAAAGAATAAGCAATTCAGTAGTGACAGGATATCAAATTTATGATATAACATGGAGATGTAGGTTGCCAAAAATGGTCAATGAAAAACGTTTTGACTCAACCTGGTATATTACAGTAATCATATTGTATTGATTGGGGAAGGAAACTGGGTGAATCTTCTCAGTTGAAAGATTAGCAAATCATGAAACAATCTGTCAGAAAACTTCTGAATTATTTTTCTGCACATTAACAACATAAAAAGAATGTTTGCATTTAAAAAAAATTTACTATGAGGTAATGTAATGTTTAAATTTATTTCAGTACTTCTTCTGATTCTTGACATGTTGATACTTTTTAAATAGCGGCAATACCGAAATCTATACAGTTTTTATCTACCAAATTCCTTTCACATGATTTTGGTCACGTGTAGTAGTAGTAGTAGTAGTAGTAGTAGTAGTAGTAGTAGTAGTAGTAGTAGTAGTAGTAGTAGTTGTAGTAGTAGTAGTAGTAGTAGTAGTAATGGTAGTAGTAGTAGTAGTAGTAGAGGACCTTAACTAAAGTGCCATGGATATGAATTGTATGCAAAACCACATGGTTACAAACTCCATTTCATAAACTAGTAGTTGTGTGTGTAGGCATGTGCGTGTGGGTGTGTGTAAAAAATATGTGTCTGCTTATATATGTGTATGAATATATGTGTATAAGTATTGTGTCATCCCATAAATATTGCGGTTTTTTATACTTCTTTTATTTATCAAAATTAAGATAATCAGAGTTCTTTATTAATCTAAAATATACTCCCCTTCATTTTCTACAATGCTCTTCCATCTATCGGTAGACTTGCAAGGCCTCTCTTCCAAAATTCACTCGTCCGTGACGAAAAATGCTCCTTCAATACTGTTCTGACCTCGTCTACAGAATTCATATTTTTTCCGTCCAAATGACTTTGAAGACTGCGGAATAAATGATAATCAGATGGGGCAATGTCTGACGGATATGGAGAGTGGGGCATCGTTTCCTATTCAAAGTGCTCCAGCCTTTGGAATGTCATCCTCGCTGTATGTGGCCAAGCATTATCCTGATGGAAGAACACCATTCGTCTTGGAACCAAAGACGGTCGTTTTCCGATGGCATGCAGGTGTCGATGAATGGTTGAATGAGCAAATGCAAGCTTCTCTGCAAAGGGGTCGATGAATGGTTGAATGAGCAAATGCAAGCTTCTCTGCAAAGGGGTCGATGAATGGTTGAATGAGCAAATCTAAGCTTCTCTGCTAGTTACCCAACAGTTACGATGGGATTTTTCTACCAGGGTTTGCAGGACGTACTTTTCAAGCTCTACAGTTCTTCCAGGACAAGGTTCGTCTTCTCGGCTGTAGTTTCCGGCTCGAAATTTCTGAAACCACCGTTGACACTGGTTTATGCTTATTGTCTAATCTTCATATACTGCATTAACACTTCTCGCACTTTCTATTGCGTTGTTGCCTTTATTGAACTCATAAGCAAAATATGCCAAATATGTTCCTTTGTGATTTCCATTATAGCTTTGAAGAAATAACTGTTAAGATCGAACTGCACTCTTCAAAACTTGCTCTAAGAATAAAGAAAAGGTAAAATTACTACCTGCTTTAATAACAAGTTGATGCAGTTAGTTTATCGCGAGCCCCTCCGACTTTTATTTCATGCAATTGAAAAAACAGCATTATTTATGGGATGACCCAATATATGTGTGTGTATATATATATAGTTGAAATTTACAGAAAAACAAAAGACGAAGACATGTGTATAAACGACAAACAGGTGTATTAGTTTGACGCTTGGGAAGGGGAGAAAGTCTTTTACGTTTCGAGCCTAAGCTCTTCAACACAAAGGAACACGAGGAAATAAACAGAATGGTCAATCATATATATA
>NC_068994.1:21993213-21994901 GCF_001194135.2 Octopus bimaculoides
GGGTTACTCTATATTTTTGTAGAGTACAAGTGTATACTTAAACAAGAATATTGTTGACAGTGACTTCGAAGTTTCAGCCAGTTAAGCCATTGTTGGACTGCGATGCATTAGAGCTAATCTTTGCTTTATATAGTCTCTGTTGGTTTAAAGTTTTCCTTGGGCATGTGGGTTTGAGTGGGGGTGGTAATTAGACTTTAGGGTGAGCTGTTATGGAGAGGTGTTTTGGAGAAATTTTTATTGATTAAATTTGGGGTTATGTTATTGCGTAAAATTTATTCATGTGTGTAGAGTTTTATAAGCAAGTGTGTATGTTTAGGTGTGCCCCTTTGTTAGGTAGGCACAGGATGTGTTTATAATTTAGTTATTTGGAGTTTTATTGGATTTATTTCTTTGCTCTGACAATTTAAAGGTCCAAAGTACAAAGTCCAGTTGCCAGAACCTTAATAACTGAGTTTGGCAACTTTTTTGCTATGCAATTTTTTAATGGTTCACAAAAGAATATGAGCAGGTGGTATGTTTTAGCTGAACAATTTCTTTACTTGTTATTTAGGCTATTTCCTATTTTTATTTGGAAGGTGGTGGTCATTAGTCAAACATGTCATAGTGTTGTTGGTATAGAGAATTGCTTCTCTTATGAGTATTTCGTTAGGTGTAGAGGCTGTTGTTCTCTATGTTTCTCTTTGAGTGTTCATTGTTTTATAGGCAATTTGATTAGCATATAGAGATTTTAACCTTTGTGTTTTATAGAGTCTGGGTTTGTCGGCTGTGTGTTTATGGATATTTCTTCAATTCTGTTTCAAATATGGGTATTTTATAATGTGTTATCTTACGTCTCTGGTGAAAGTAGGGCATTATAAAGGATGTGTAAATATTCATATATAGAAATGGGAATAAATGTGCACACATATACAAATATATATACATACATATATATTATATCTTTTATCTTTTACTAGTTATATTCATTAGACTGTGGCCATGCTGGAGCACTGCCTTGAAGAATTTTAGTCAAATGTAACGATCCCAGTACTTAATTTTTTAAAGTTTGGTATTTATTCTATCAATATCTTTTGCTGAACCACTACATTATGGGGATGTAGACACACCAGCACTCGTTGTCAAGTGGTTTGTGGAGGACAAGCACGGACACACACACACCTGGCAGAGGCCTTGGGTTATGGTCTCACTTGGCTTGCGGGTTTTCTCACGCACAGCTTATTTCCAAAGGTCTCGGTCACAAGTCATTGCCTCGGTGAGACCTAATGTTCGAAGGTTGTGCATCACCACCTCATCCCAGGTCTTCCTGGATCTACCTCTTCCACATGTTCCCTCAACCGCAAGGGTGTGGTACTTTTTCACACAGCTATCCTCATCCATTCTCACCACATGTCCATACCAGCGCAATCGTCTCTCTTGCACACCACAACTGATGCTTCTTAGGTTCAACTTTTCTCTCAAGGTACTTCCACTCTGTCGAGTATGCACACTGACATTACACATCAATCGGAGCATACTGGCTTCATTCCTTGCGAGCTTATGCATGTCCTCAGCAGTCACGGCCCATGTTTCACTGCCATGTAGCATGGCTGTTCGTACACATGCGTCATACAGTCTGCCTTTTACTCTGAGTGAGAGGCCCTTTGTCACCAGCAGAGGTAAGAACTCTCTGAACATTGCCCAGGCTATTC
>NC_068994.1:21996981-21997279 GCF_001194135.2 Octopus bimaculoides
TGGGCAAGTGTCTACTACTATAGCCTTGGGCTGACCAAAGCCTTGTGAGTGGATTTGGTAGATGGAAACTGAAAGAAGCCTGTCGTATATATGTATATATATATGTGTGTGTGTGTTTGTGTCTGTGTTTGTCCCCCCACCATCGCTTGGCAACCGATGGTGGTGTGTTTACGTTCCCGTAACTTAGCGGTTCGGCAAAAAGAGATGGATAGAATAAGTACTAGGCTTACAAAGAATAAGTCCTGGGGCCGATTTTCTCGACTAAAGGCGGTGCTCCAGCATGGCCGCAGTCAAATGA
>NC_068994.1:21997707-22007484 GCF_001194135.2 Octopus bimaculoides
TGAATGAAGAAGTAAGAAATGTCCTAAAATGTAAATTTTGAATTTAACTTTAATTATAAAATGACATCTCGCAACAGCTAAAAACCATTGTAATTTGAGGTTGCTAATAAAGTATCTGGATAATTTTTGGTGTTTAACAATTAATATTGTTTTCTCTGTTGGATTCCATGTTAATTTTTTCCCACACTAATGTCTAATTTGATAATTTTCCTTTCTCAAAAATGATGTCTAAATTGGGGCAAAATGAGTAATGACTAATTTCAATAATGGTGGAGTTTTGGATCAGAGTACCCACATGTTGGATTTTCTCCATTTTGACAGTGATTTTTCTAATTTCTTTGCACCACAGCCTAATCTTTTCTCACTTCCCTCCCTTCCCCTCCTTACCCCCATCTCAATCTATATTTTTTTGCTTAAATCCCAGCAATGTACCACGTATGTGTTACTTCTGCATCATCATTCCATAAAATGTGCTTATGGGAAGAAAATTACTGAAAAACATCAATACATGAGACAATGACAAAGAAACGAGGAAGGTGGTCGTGGAATGTGCTAGAAACAACAGCCAAATCTCTCTTAAATCGCACACCTTGACATTTAAAAATATTTACAATATTTTTTTTTTACTGAAAAGGCTTCCTTCATGGTTTTTAAGTGCGTAGTGCCAAAAAAAATTGGCCAATATTGGCCAGGAGGATAGGGGTAAGGTGAAAAATAATCATAAATTTTCAAAAAATTTTTTCATAAAATGTGCCCCCACCACATCATTTTGAAGGCCTTAGTGAAAAATAAAATTGGAAAATCTCCATCAAAATGGAGAAAATTAACTCAGGTGAGCATCCTGATCCGAAATTCTGCCTCAGTAATTTCTTCTCTTTAACTGCATGATACATAAAAATATATTGATTTTCATTTTTTGTTCAGACATTGAAGGTATCTATATATGCAGAAATAATGCAGACATCAAAGGGTTAAAATATTTCATTTTAAAGAATTATTGCTTGTTGCCAAGCCATTTCTTGAAGAAGAAAAAATCTAAAGCAATAATGTTTCAAATTTTGTTTTTTATCTCCTGCATAAAAAATGATAATATAAGGTTGTGAGGGTGAATAATACTATTTGTCTGCTTTTAAGTTATATCAACCATTCAACCAACATGGTTAAACAGTAACTAAAATATTATTTTAAAAATATGTAATCCAAGTATATTTATCCTAGTAATCCTAATAACGTATTAGTATTTATGTATAGAAAATTGTATCTGTTCCTTTTTTTTCCAATGTGAGGTATTTTTAATAATGTTTTAAATTTTAATATCAGGAATATTACCCCTAACAGCATGGAAAAAAAAGCATAAATCTGGATCACTGAAATGCAAAGAACAACAAGAAGCAGAAAAGCAGGAATCAGCTAAGTGGTGCAGGTCTGTTACAGATTTTATAATACTACAACCACCATCCACACAAATGTACAGTTCTGAAGCAAATAATCAAGAAGCAAGAAACAATACCCATGATGATGATGTAGAGACACGTGAGTTGCAAGAACAGGGAAAAGTAACTTTGAATGTAGAGAGAAATACAAGTGCATCCTTTACCAATCAACCCAGTCCCAGTACTACTTCTGGCTTCATTGTTCCAATATCTATACTGCCTGTAGTTGCAACATCTGAGCACACAGCTTCAACTAGTGACGAGGAATCAGATATTATTTCAGGTATAAATGACTTGATTTCTGAAGCACATCCTGTAACTGAACCTACACAAGAAATGAATCAGCCAACACTCTGGATAATGAGGTTCTGAATCATGGCAATTTTTTAGCTGCAGTGAAGTTGATGGCAAAGTATGACACCATTATGGCAGCTCACATTTCTGCAGTGCAAAACAATCTGGACAAAGACTCAAACAATTAGAACAACGAAAGGCTTGAAGTAAAGGCCGTGGTGGACTTATTATATACCTGACTAAAACTCTTAACATGTTAATCCAAATTATGAAAAATATGATACAAGAAAGAATTGATCATGAAGTTTGTCAAGTAATATGTTATTCTATTCCGGTTGATTCAACACAAGATAACTCATCCATCGATCAGTTTAGCATTGTTATTCTGTATGTGCTTAAAGGTGTTATCTGTGAGTGACTATTTTCAGTTGTGCCAAGTAATGATGGGACAGGACAGGGACTTTTTGACCTATTGACTGAAACATTACGGCATCTTAGCAGTGACCCCCAAAAATGTTTATCTGATAGCACAGATGCTGTTGCAAGCTACCATGGGCAGCATAATGGTTTACAAAGTAAAATTGTTGCTGTGACAGTATAGATATTGGAACAATGAAGCCAGAAGTAGTACTGGGACTGAGTTTATTGGTAAAGGATGCACTTGTATTTCTCTCTCCATTCAAAGTTACTTTTCCCTGTTCTTGCAACTCACATGTCTCTACATCATTACCATGTCTTGAATTTGGTGATAATTGAAACAACAAAATGTTGTGTACCTGCAGTTTCATTTTACAGTTTGCTCCAGAATTTAGCAACTTTTGTGAAAGCATCATATGGCTGTATGGATAGAAGCTGTCAGAAAATATCTAGGACAAGAATAAATGAAACAATTGAAGCTAATTGGTGAGACCAGATGGTCAGAAAAATTCAGTGCAGCAACAACTATATTGGGATGTTTTGATGATGCCAATGTCAGTACTTTTGTAAATCTATTGACATGCTACAATGCATCAATGATACAAGATTCAGACAAGTTTGATGCCAAAACAAATCATGAAGCAAATGTTTTACTTTCAAAGTCTTCTAAAGTTTGAAACCATATTGACAGCATTTATTTATATATATATATTCGAAACTATAGCCCCATTATCAAGTTATCTATAGACAAGTGGGTTAGATATGTTTACTGCATGGGGTTTAGTAGATTCAGCTACAACAAAGTTGAAGGAACAGACAAGAACATTTGATAACGTTCACAGCAAGGTTTTGGAATTTGTAAATAAATGTAATGACAAAATTTCACAGATGAATATGGATGAAAATCAAACACTGGAAATTGATGCTTTGGAAACAGCGTTGCCAGTTAAGAGACAGAGGAAGAAAAAAAAATGGCAGCTGAGCTTGTTAATGATGAAGGAAGTTCCTCAGATTCTCCAGCTGATTTTTGTGTAAATGTGTTTAGCCTAATAATGGATTGCATTGTCAAGTCACTAGAATCAAAATTTGTACAGCACAAACAGTTGTATTAAGATTTATCTTGCTTGGACTCAGCTAAGTTTAAAACTATCACAGAGAAGGGCCTTGAAGTTGAAGCATTGAAAGGTATTATTAAGTTGTTTCCACAATTCAGTAAAGATCGAAAAAGATTGGAATTGTCTTCTTTTGCTTCAAACTTTGATGTATTAAAGCTATTACTTAATGATGGTGAGAATATGGGTTCCAGTTGCAACAACTGTAAAATTTGCAGCACTTGCTCATCGTGTATACTAAAAATTCTGGCATCCAACAGACCTCATTACAAGGCATATGATAGCCTTTAAGAACCTTATAGTCATCTGTACACTATCAGTTACCCAAGTCCAATGTGAGAGGATGTTTTCAAAGCTAAAGATCATAAAGACAAGGTTAAGAAGTTCACTGTCTGAGGAGAACTTGGAAGCATACATGTTGCTATCCATTGAAAATGAATTGTTAGATGAATTGGATACAGAAGTAATTATTGACAGATTTGCACAATCAACTAGTGAATTCAAACGACTGCTCTTAATATAGTGGACTGCATGTAATACAAATTTTGAACATTTGAACTATCTGTTAATGTTTAAAGCATGCAGTACAAGTAAGCTACTTAAAAATATCCACCAATTATTTAAAACATATTATTTAAAAAAATTGGTACATGTATAATATACCGCTATTTTGAAAATGTTAAGGGCTTTATAAAAAAAAGTAATGCAAGAGTTGGGGAAAAAAAATAATAAATAATAGAAGGAAGTAAAATAGTCAAAGTAGAAGAAATCAAAATCCTTTCTTTTTAGATGGGCTGGAACAATTGAAGTGGGTGCACATGGTAGAGACGAAAACGGACACCTCCCTGCCTTTGAAAAAAATGTTTTTTTAAGGTATCCTGTTTTCGGCTATGAAGATTATGATTCTGAAAAAAAATTTGTTTGTAAAATTTCAATTTTCCAAAACAAAAAAAAACTACTCCAACCCCTCCCCTCCCGATTCTATGGCCTTGGCTTTCAAGTAGGCTACCTACCTCCCATTTCTACGGCCTTGGCTCTCAAGCAGGCTACCCACATGCTAGAAATAATAGCCAAATCTCACAAAACTGTGATAACCTAATGAAAGAAATATGTAATCAATCTACTCACCTTTCTGGAAAGATTTCTTTCAGAGTAATTTCCTGGAGTAATGTGACAAAGGGAGGGAGAATATGATAACATAGGGAGGAGAGGCCATCAAACGTGGGTTGTCGGGTGTTATGACACCACTATAAAGAAAGGATTTTTACAGCGCATACCCGACAGAAGTACAGCAACCCTGGAAACTGTGATAATAGAAAATGTGTTGCCCGGTACTGTAATTCATACCAATAAATGGACCAGCTATAGAAATTTACAGCAACTTGGCAATATTCACTGAACGGTAAACCATTTACAGAACTTTGTTGACTCTGAGATTGGTGCTTGCACAAACAGCATTGAGGCCTATTGGTCCTGAATCAAAAGACGGTTGAAGTATGTCACTGGATCATCAGGCAATATGAAATGGTCTTGCGTTGACGAATCTATGCATCGAGAAATCTATGGATTTACAGTGAAGAAAAATTTCCATAATTTCTATACATTTCTCAAACACATTGCTGAAGTTTATCCCCACTAAATTCCACCAGTGTACATGGCGGAGGTTTCAGTTGTAAAAAAAAAAATAGGAAAAAAGAACACTTTAATTTTACTTTGTCACAGTATTTCTTTACTATTTTTACTTTTCTTTTTTCAAAAGAGTTTGCTGTTATTTCTGCACTCATAATTTTTGTAACTTTTAAATTCTTTCATAAATCTAAGTGTAAGCTCACCCCCATGAATAGCACCCACATACAAACCCCTATGATCATTAATACATACTCCTTCTATATCTCTATAACTCTTATTACTACCTTATGTCTCACTCATTTCTATCTATCATACCTCCTCACACTGTGAGATAAATATTAATTCTTTAATTTATCCTTAATTTATTTTTAAACCATAACCCAATAAATCCCCTAATATAAACTCCCTAACTCTAACTCCCACTCATAAATAATTTAACATTCAACTAGCTCTTCCTTTCTCGACCACCTACATACCCACAACCCCATTGCTAAAAATAACTCTACAGCCACTGACCTTAGCCAGAATGGTCATTGGCAATTACTACTAAATTTCCACCCCAACAACTTAAACTTTGAGACTACCAGACTTCTACTACTCTTTTTAAATTCCTTCCATTTTGCTCTATTTTTTTACCCTATCTTCCTCTACCTCTTCATCCTTTCTCTTATCTTCTCGGCTACCCCTCTACACAATTCTTAGACACCATACACCTATGCACCTTACTTTATCCTATATCCACTCCTAAACATCCCCCTACCTCACTCTATCTACCTCTCTTTCTATTTATTTTCTTTTTTACTTTTACCAATTAATAACCACCTCTGCTAACATTCTATTATTAACATTGATATGTTCACATCTTTTTCTTGGAATGTCTACTATATCAGGACTTTAACTAGCATGGATATACACAGGACTGCACATAAGGACTTACACTCATGGATCTACACAGGATTGCACCTAAGGACTCATGCTCTGGTGTTTATAACTTTGGAAAGTTGAACTATGGACTTTTATGCTTCTTTTTCTTCTCTCTTTCCATCTCCTTATTCTTTTACTCCCTTCCTCTATGTTGTCTTCTTATCGATATATACCAATCTCATTTCCCTTATTTTTTTTCCTTATTTATCTCTGATGATAGAATATCCCATGCTCGGGGATATCCCAGAAACAGCTGTAAGATTTTGAATTTCTTAGATTGGAGCCTGGTGTAGCCATCCGGTTGCACCAGTCCTCAGTCAAATCGTCCAACCCATGCTAGCATGGAAAGCGGACGTTAAACGATGATGATGATGATGATGATGATGATGATGTTTTTAATGAGCGTAAAATCAACGAATATTAACGGCATAAAGCATTCGATACTACTGTAGAATTTAACATTAGAATTTATTTACTGTCTTCGATATTGTTCTGATTTTGTGACTTAATGCAGATACATGCAACTACTTAAATATGATTCTGTTCAATGAAAGAAATTGGTTTAAAAGAATGGGTTAGATTCAAGGACGTTAATAAGCTTTATAATGCCCCAAGGTCAATATTTTATAAGGGATGAAAGAGTAGGGTGATAAACCCGGGTTTTAGTGATATTACAGGGTATGTGGTTGAAGGGAAAATGTTAGAGATCTGCCAGAGGTAATAAATTAGGGTTAACCGGTAGGGAGTATGACAGGTAGTGAGGGCTAGCCAATAATACCAATATTATCTGGGCTTCGAAACAAAGTCAGGGACATATCTCCACGCACCCGCGCCACAATCTCATACCAATGGATATATGTAGATATACATACATACTTTCATATCAGTTCAATTTGGATATTCTCTTCTACTCTAGTCACAAGGCCCGAAATTTTTGGGGAGGGGGCCAGTCGATTAGGTCGACCCCAGTATGCAACTGGTACTAAATTTATCGATCCTGAAAGAATGAAAGCTAAAGTTGACCACAGCGGAATTTGAACTCAGAATGTAAAGATAGACGAAATACCTATTTCTTTATTGCCCACAAGGGGCTACACACAGAGGGGACAAACAAGGACAGACAAGCGGATTAAGTCGATTACATCGACCCCAGTGCGTAACTGGTACTTAATTTATCGACCCCGAAAGGATGAAAGGCAAAGTCGACCTCGGCGGAATTTGAACTCAGAACGTAACGGCAGACGAAATACCGCTAAGCATTTCGCCCGGCGTGCTAACGTTTCTGCCAGCTCACCGCCTTGTTCAATTTGGATATTACTAACCAAGTTGTTTACTTTACAAAGCCCATCTACAGGTATCGGCTTTAGCACACAATTTTACAACGAAAATCGATCTTATTGCTGAAGGTACATCTGGAAATTCGTGAATATTCGTAGAGTATATATTAAAATATTAACAAAAGTAAATGGATTGAGCAAAATGCTTTATTACATACTACTACAATCGTTTCATCGCCACTTTATGAAAAGATCATTGCCGAAATATTATTGTATGATATATGAAACACTTCCTGGGTCGGTCCTAGGGATTTTTTTCCCCACGAGAGTTCCGGACTCCAGCAATGAACTCATTTGCATACAGCCAATCAAAGCTCACCTTGACCTTGTTGTCAAGTTAACAAACATACTCTACCAAGTAAACTCAAGAAGAATGGTTTGTAAGTCGACCGATTGTCAAGTTATGCCTGATTTTAGAAGGAGACAAGTAATAAGATAGATTTGCATCTATACCTATTATCGGAATTTGTTTGGGCCCCATATGGTAAAGATGTGGATGGGAAAAATGTGGGCAGAGGGTGGTGTGCTAGCAACTCTTTCCCCTTACTGTTTTACAAAGTAAACCAGAACACAAATAACTACGCAGAGGCAGCCATGGTTGAAACAAGAACAACAGGCATTTTTAAAAGTGAAAAGAAGCATGG
Organism: Octopus bimaculoides; assembly: GCF_001194135.2. Lineage (NCBI taxonomy): Eukaryota > Metazoa > Mollusca > Cephalopoda > Octopoda > Octopodidae > Octopus > Octopus bimaculoides. Next base: position 22,005,498 of record NC_068994.1, read on the forward strand.
TCATTCCTTACCCAAGTTGCCTTATCTTATCGCCCATCACTTGTTATGCGCTCATAAGTTAGTTTGACAGTTGAGTTCTGATTGGCTGTATGCAAATGAATTCATAACTGGAGTCCGAAACTCTCGTGGGAAAAAAATTTCGCCCCGGACAAGCTGAACTTCGGCGTGTACAAGCTGACGGTCGTGGAAATTTCCTTGTCTTTGTCCCGCCCTCCTTGGCGCCCCGGGCGACTGCCTGAGTTGCCGGTACCTTGAGCCGGCCCTGAATACTACAGACGCACAGTCCGAACTCAAAAGAACTTGCATATATATAAATGCAACATGAGATTACTTTAAAAGTCTACGGCATAATCTTGCTAAATCATTTCAAAGTCAAAACAAAAGGCACAATACATCTCACGTCAACTTAATATGGAGTCTCACAGAAGAGAAAGTACAATACAACATCTGGTCAGTGATAAAAACTGCGCACCCTTACGATGCAAACTCCAGATTATGCAATCTTTGCTTAAAGGAGACACTGTGTACCTTACTATACACGGACGAATAGATTAACAAGCACTCTGAGATCATTGTGAAGTGTAACCGCAGGTTTAGAAAATCTTTCAAATAATACAGGAAAAATATTTAATATCTAACTGATTTATTGAACAGGTGTGCGCATATCTACCTTAGTATTTCTGTAAAGACGTGAATATATAAATGCACGCATACGCAAATTTATTTTAATATGGGGTTGGACCGCCTTTGGCAGTAATTACAGCTTGAATTCTACGAGGTATGGACTCGTACAAAGTTTGAATTGTTTCCAAAGGAATTTTTGTCCATTCTTCAGCTAAAATAGTCTCCAGTTCTTGTAGTGATGATGGTGGAAGATATCGACTCCTTACCTGTTTTTCTAAAATGCACCATAAATGTTCAATAATATTGAGATCCGGGGACTGTGGTGGCCAGATAAGATGTTCAACTTCACTAGAATGTTCCTCGTGTCATTCAGTAACAACTTTAGCTGTGTGAATTGGTGCATTATCACTCTGAAAGATTGCGTTTCCCTCCGGAAACAGTTCCGCAACCAAAGGATGAATCTGATCAGGTAAAATGCTTAAATAGTCATGACTATTAATTCTGCCATGAAGGGAAACCATTGGGCAGGCGGATTTCCAAGATATATCCCCTCAGATCATCACAGATCCTCCTCCATGTTTAACAGTTGGAAGAAGGCAGTCTGGGTCAAATACTTCTTTTGGCTGTCTCCACACGTATACTCGGCCGGTGGTCGGAAATAAGATAAAGGATGACTCGTCCGAGAAAATAACATTCTTCCACTGCTCTAGGGACCAATTCTGTAGGTTTTTACTCCACTCTAAACGCTGTGCAACGTTTGTTTTTGAAAGTAGTGGTTTTCTGATTGCTGCCCTCCCGTGACATTAGGCTTTGTGCAGCTCCCGGCGAACAGTTTTCGTGGAAACTGGGTTCTGGGGGTGATCATTAAGCTCTGCAGTAATTTTGGGAACTGTACTTTTGTGATCCTTTCTAACAATTCGCGTAAGAGTCCGACGGTCTCTATCTGAAAGTTTTGGTCTTCTTCCGGAGTTTTGTTTCGACGAGGAGGTTTTTCCCCTCTTTCTCAAAGGCTGTCATTACTTTCGAGACAGTACTTCTTGGTACACCAAACATTTTGGCTGTTTTCATTACGCTAGATCTTTTCAATACACCAACAATTTGATCTCTTTGAAAGTCCGATATATCTGTCATTTTAATGGATTTTAATTGCCTTTTTCTGATGATATCTGAAAAGAAACAACAATTTTAACAAAACATATTAAGCAACACTAATAATAAATCAAAAAACATAAGAATAAACAAGCTTTTGACGGTTTTATAGATATTTCAAAATTATGATGCTATGATGTTAGGTGTTTCCATTATTTTGTCCAACCCCTGTACCTGTATGTCTAAGTATACCGTATTATCTTTTAATTCTATG
>NC_068994.1:22008081-22009603 GCF_001194135.2 Octopus bimaculoides
ATATATATATATATATATATATATATATATATATAGTTGGAATTTACAAAAAAAAAAAAGACGCATTAGTTTAACGCCCGGGAAGGTGAGGAAGTCTTTTACGTTTCGAGCCTACGCTCTTCAACAGAAAGGAACGCGAGAAAATAAACAAAGAGAGAATAAAAAACGCTTTAGAGGCTAGCGGTCGATCATATCGATGATACACACACACACACACAAGGAAGTCAATTTGTAGACAGAACTTACAAACCCTGTTTGAGCGTATAAATCTCCAGAAGAAAATAGCTTGAGTGAAACAACTTGAACCGCTTTAGGATAGCTTTTTCTAACGCATGACCGCTCAGTGGCGTGGTTGAGATCTCATTGATTAATAATAAAGGCTTATCGGCTGTATGTGGCCCATAGCGGTCATATGTGCGCATGCACGGCCGCACGCACAACGTTTTTCGAAAGAGGGAGAAATGTAAATAGTGTATTTAAATAGACGGAGCGCAAAAAATTTCAAATAAGTAATGTTGTTGGGAGAACGTACAAATATCGTGACGACAAAGATATTTACGCTCGACAAAATTGAAATACACTGAAGTCAATTTTTAAGCAGATGTAAAAAAAAAAACTGAATTTAAATACATTGGGTGAACAAAAATTAGAAATAACTAAATTATTTTTCAGGGAGAACGCACAAAAACCGTAACAAGAGAGATTTTTAAGCAGGATTAGCTGAAATACACGGAAGTGAATTTGTACACAAAAGTTAGTATGTAAGTGAGTTAAAGAGAGCGAGAGAGAGTGAGAGGGAGAGAGAGTGAGAGTGAGAGAGAGTGAGAGAGAGTGAGAGGGAGAGAGGGAGAGGGAGAGAGAGTGAGAGGGAGAGAGAGTGAAAGAAATAGACAGAGACTAAAAGAAGTGAACTATTACAGAGGGTGAGAAAGAATGTGTGTGAGCAAAAGAAACAGAGAATGAGAAAAAGAGAGAGAAGAGAGAAATAAAGTGAGAGAGAAAAGGGAGAAAATCGATTGAAAACTGCAGAACTTTTTAGAGAAAAGGCTGTTAAACAGCATTTTCCCCGGTTTCCCGCTTTTCGCGGGAGCTTTGGGCAAAATGTTATAGTGCATGACCATCCTTGGCATATAAGTAATGTGTGTGTAAAGTTTGGTGAAAATCAGTTGAAATGCATGCGTACTACAGACAGACAGACTCACACGGACACACACACATCATCTGTTTTATATATATATATATACTAGCAGAAATACCCGGCGTTGCCAGGGTTAAAGAGAATAATGAAATCTAAAAACGCCGTCTAGACTATGCAACCCTCAACTGTTGGTAGCTACGATACCATATTTCTACATTAATAACTCTCCAATCCATGCCAGCATGGAACATAGACATTAAGTGGAATGCTAGAAGAAAGTTTTCAACTCATATGTATATAAAGTAAATACACGTAATTCAGAAACACGTTTTGTGTATTTTATTTCGTAACCAAACAAACAGGTACAGATTATAAATAATGAAA
>NC_068994.1:22012362-22013129 GCF_001194135.2 Octopus bimaculoides
ATATATATATATATATATATATAGAAGAAGAAGAAGAAGAAGAAGAAGAAGAAGAAGAAGAAGAAGAAGAAGAAGAAGAAGAAGAAGAAGAAGATGGAGATTGGATAGTTAATAATCGTTTATTAACAGCAAATTAATCCTCATCCCTTACAGCTGTTTCAATTAATACTTAATAAATACTAAGTAAATATTTAATTTATATGACCTGAGCGTAATATCTTCAGAAGGAACAAAATATACCCTTAGATGTTTTATGTGTTTATAGATTCATTATAGCAGACTGGGTGATACGGTTTATGATTTGTATTGTTATATGTTCGGGTGAGGGTTTTACAGGTTGATTGGAGATAAGATAAAGTAGGCAAATAGAGTTAAAACAATAAATTAATTAATTAAATAGAGATGATAGAGAAAATTTAAATATAATGAGGTAAGTTTATAGTTAACTAACAGAAATACCCGGCGTTGCCCGGGTTAAAGAGAATAATGAAATCTAAAAACGCCGTCTAGACTACGCATCATCTTTATATATAGAGATGTATATACACACACGCACCCAAACACACGTATATATATGTATATCAATATAAATATATGAAAGTCAATGAAGTTTCGTAAAAGAAGGTGATCATGTACATACTTTCTTGCTGTTGTGATTATAACACCTCATTGTAAACTATGTTCCTTGTTTTCCCTTGTGGAGCATATACAAATAGGTTTTTTGTTGCTGCCCACTCTTGAGCAGCCAACATACAGTTGTCCATGTG
>NC_068994.1:22014104-22016041 GCF_001194135.2 Octopus bimaculoides
AAAATTTGAATGAAATTGGTTGCGTAGTTCTCGAGTTTTAGGGATTCACACAGACAGACAGACACACATTCTCATTTTTATATATATAGATAAAAAATGGAATATTCGTGTATAAGGTATAGAGTTATGAAAATTTGTATATATGCAAGTACGCACGTATATATATACACATACATATATGTATCTCTACGTCCATATATATGTACACAGAGATACGCGCATATACTCACACATATACATACATCCACACGTACAGACATATCTGCGCATATATATGTGGCCTGTGTGTTTTCTGTACTCTGTTTATCATTTTGTCCACGTTTTTTTGCAACGTCCTGTACCCAGATATGCATTTATATATACATGTAGATGTAGGTATGTACATACATGTAGGTATATATGCATATACTCACATATTATTTGTATTATATATATATATATATATATATGCACGAATACATTAATACGTATGCACACTCACACATACATGTATGTATATATATGCGTTTACACCTTTTTTCCATCACCCCTAAGAAGTTAATATAGATCTGTAGTGACCATTGGCGGCCAAGCAGGAAAGCAAACTGAAAAAGGGATCTAACGAGAGTAATCTCCCTCGACATTCTCAAAACTTCTAGAAGCTTTCAATTAACTTCCGGATGACGTGGAAGTCAGGGACTTCCGGTTCATCCCTTATATAAAATGAACGCATTTCTAATTTCGCGCTCTTTTTGCCTGCCGGTTCCTACGCGTACGCATAGAGCCACGCCACTCGCACACACACCCACCACCGCACGCGCGCATATTCGCCTCATTCGCTTTGAGACATGTGGTTGCAAAGTATGTTCATGTAAAATGTTACAAACCTTTTCTTTCAAACCATTCTTATATGTTAACGCATTACATCCAGTAAGAAATATGTTATGACTTATTGTGAACGTCTCACAAGTTATTTTTCTTGTCGTTTTACGTACAAGATGGTGCCCCACTCTTTCTCACATGCAAGTGTAAAATAATGACATTACTACAGATCCATGTTGGTCAATTAATTCCGTATTTACGTATATGTACATGTATATGTATATATACGTATATACAGATACGCGCGGATATGTATGTGCGTGTAGATGTATGTATATGTGTGAGTATATGCGTGTCTCTGTATATATATATATATATATATATGGACGTATGGATACATATATGTATGTGTGTATATACGTACGCGCGTACTTGTATATATATAAATTTTCTTAACTTTCTTTATACCTTATAAACGAATATTCCATTCTTTTATATTAACTATAAATTTACCTTATTTATATATTAATTTTCTCTATCATCTCTATTTAATTTATTCATTTATTAGAGAGTATTGTAGTTCGCTTGAAGCATTGTGCATTGTTTGTAAAATATAATGTCTTGAATGGTACAGTAATTTAGAGTGGACTATAATAACTGTTATAATTTAATTATCTATAGTCTGATATAATAATAATAATAATAATAATAATAATAATAATAATAATAATAATAATAGTAATAATAATAATAATAATAATAATCATTCGGAATACAAAAATTCCTCCTTCAGATATCACTAGGAATTGATCGAGTCACTGCTATAATCGGTTTTCCAACGGTTACTGAATTTTTTTTCCAGAAGGATCTCTGCAGTGGTCTCACGAAGCCCCTTCCGGAATTCCGCATGAGAAGTGCGCGAGGGCGGCCATGTCTCAAGCTCGTGTGTGTTGACACATCGGCAACGCTGTTTCTAAGTTATGTATTATACGTGCAGTTTCTTTCTTTTTTTTTATAGAATACATGAACGTGTTATCAAAAATGAACCTACACGCAACCAGATGTAGCAAAATAATATACTGATTGCCAACCTCCAACCTGTTGTTAATTTGGGGCCTTAGTCTGTCTATGAGGAT
>NC_068994.1:22016358-22018264 GCF_001194135.2 Octopus bimaculoides
AATGAATTTAAAAACACTGTCTAGATTTCGCAGGTCTCAACTGCTAGTAACTGAGATGCCAACTTTCTACATTAATAACATTCCAACCCATGCCAACATTGAATATAGACGTTAAGTGAAATGTTAAAAAAAAGTAAATACACGTGATTCAAAAACAAGTTTTGTGTAGCTTATTTCGTAACCAAACAACAGGTACATGTTATAAACAATGAAAGGCCGATTTTGGTGATTCATTTGACAGAGGTAGTAGAGAGCCAATCCGATGATAAATTGGATCTTGAAATTTTGCATGAATCCTGGCTCAGTTAAATCTCTTGTGACTCCAAATGATGTCATCTGTAGTGCAGCGTTGTATTGTCTAATTTTGTTTTGGAAGTGCTTGGAATCTTGGTCAGTTGATCACAACAGTTCCTTCAATAGCTCTGGAGGTTGGAGGATTGCAGGGAGTTTAACCTTTCCACCACTGCAGTACAGTGCAAGTGTCTCTCCAGGCCATTTCCTTGCTTTACGTTGTCTGCACTTAGTTGTCATTGCTCCAATGGAAACTCTAGTGTCATCTGCATAATGAACTGCTGGATCATAATTGAAAGCTGCTTCATAGAAGTTGTTTCTTTGAGCTGTTGCAACTGCTCTTCGTCCTGCAGTGGAGATCCTATTCCTTGTCAGCCGTGTATACCTCTGTTCATCACTTTGAGATGCTCTGGTTTTTGTAGTGCATAGTCTGTTCGTTTCTTGGTATGCTTCCCTTTCTGCAGCTGTCTCTCTTTCCTTGGACAGACATTATTTTGGCTGACCTTGACATTGTAGACAAATTTGACACTTTCCTTCTGGGCATGGTTATATACGTATACAGAAATACACGGGTGCAGAAGATAGTAAACAGTGAAAATAACTGGGTAGCGAAAGTTATATTTCTTAATATGACCGGGAAGAAAGTAAATAAGAAATTTTTACGGAAAATAAAGAATTGTCCTGGTTGAAGTGAAATTTGTCAGTGAACCAAAGAGCCAGTATCGAAGGAACCAGAAAAAAGCTGTTAACAACAGAAAAACAAAACCGTTGCAAAAGTAAATAAGAAAATTTTAGGGAAATTAACTAAGTGTACAGATTTAAGTGAAATTTTTGAAGTTACTTCTGGCCAGTAAATTATGAATTACTTTTATCAGTAATTCCGTCAAACAAAAAAAAAAATACAAAACGTTGCAAAAATAAATAAGAAATCTGTCGCCAAATTTAACGAAGTGTACGGATTGAAGTGAAATTTATGAAGTTACTTCTGTCAGTAAATTATGTACGAAATTACTTTCATCAATAATTGTGAACTTCTTTTTGTCATTAATTTCTTGTTGTTGTTTGTAAATAGCGATTGAAAACTTACAGTGAAAGCAATAGCGATTGAACTTAAAGTGAAAACAGTAGAAAGTGAGTGAGATATAGAGAGAGGGAGAGAGAGATAGCTAGCTATTACACAAATAAGATAGATATAGATAGATAAGATATAGACAGATAGATACAGAAAGAGAGAGAGAGAGATGGATAGAGAGATATAGATGTCCCTGACGATAGAAAACCGGAAGTAAATATTTTCAAAAACTTTTAAAGACGTGAATCTAATATAAAGAGCAATATTTTATATATTTTTTAATGACCAATGGATGTAAGGAGACAATCAATTTTTGAAAGTTCGCAAAGAGTCATATCCCTTCTCCACGTAACCCAGGAACGGGTGTTTTCTGCCCGCAAGGGGCCCATTACTCATTATGTGAAAACTTTTAAGAGTCTAAAACCATCCCTGGAACATAAGTAATGTATGTTCCCAGTTTGGAGAAAATCAGTTGAAAAATACAACCGTTATAATGTTTTACACACACACACACACACAGAACGGGATTTATACTATATATAT
>NC_068994.1:22019131-22020737 GCF_001194135.2 Octopus bimaculoides
ATGCAACATCTATATCCCTCCCCATGCCTGCCATCTCTTATGTCCCTGCCGTAAGGCTTCACTTTCACACACGCCAGCTAAATTTGATTCGTCCTTAGTCGAAAGACACCTGTTGTTATGTCCTGTTATTTGCATTTGTATTTGTGTACCATTTCTCCGTTTTTTTCCTGTCCTTGTTTTCGTATACATTCGCTGCTTTCTTCCAAGCTTAGTTTTTCCATGGGGCTGGCCAGATTGGAGCAATCTCGAGTATAACCAGCCGAAATTGTATCATCTAGCTGTCTAGCTGTTTTGCGTTCTTGTCCCATTTTTTGTATTCCTTTATATATATATATATATATATATATATATATATCGTTGCTATTATGTTAAACTGTCGTATGTCCAAATTTGGCTAAGTGCATTTTTTTTTCAATATCTAATTTTGCTTGCAATAGCCGGTTCTTTTGGTCAAACTATCGTATCTCCAGCTGCTTCAGACGCCAAGATATGAAAATTGTCAAAGTGTAGTACAACGGTTTAGCATGCTTCAAAAGTGTAGTAAGCGCCACATACGATAGTTTTGCAAAGGTATTTCTGACTGAAAATATCATACTTGCATGGAGTTACGATTTTATGCACCCAACAAAGTATTATTGTTAGGCTGAAACTGTTGCTAATGTAAAAAGAAATGGAATGGTGAAACTATTTTTTCGTTTTCTGAAAAAGCAACGTTTTGGACTTAAGACACTTATGCATATTAGCAACGATATATATGACATGGCAAAATGGACAATTAGAAATTTGAAATACAAAATGCAAAATATACATTACAAATAATGGTATAAAGTTCGTAGCAGAGTATTTGACGAATGTAAGAGGTTCAACAATTTTCGTTTGTAAGAATGTTTGTCTTTTTTCTATATTTTCTTTTTGTGCAGTGTTGACTAAAGATACAAAGGGCAGGTGTATATAGTTGGTTGAAACAAGATGCGTTGCTAGTATCATTTGACCAGGTAGTGTGTATGTTGAAAGAAGGAGTAAAAGAGATGCTGACCGTGCTTAAGCCATTAAAATTTGTGTCTATATTCAACACGACCATGACGTGTAGCATGGATTCGAATTCGCGCCGCTACATTATGAATATCAAGTCATTACCTAAAAACGGCTTGATCTAACATTTTCAAGAATTGACACAAGAAGATTGATGAAAAGATTTTGTTGGATTTTAGAAGTGCTACGATGCCCAGCTTCTTGATTCTGGGAACTTGTCAGTATTAGCACATAGTTGTAGATAATAGTTAAAGCAAGTCTTTAGGTGCTTGTTTGCGATTTTTCTGCGAGGCTTTTGAGTCCTTAGATTTCCCTATTGTTTTTAGTGTCTGGTGCAATGAAAGGATCAAATATGAGGCCTGAAAGTTGCATGTGTTTCATTTTGTGTTTCTGTCTTCTTCGTGTACTACTTTCTAGCCGATTCCCGAGGCATCTAAGGCCATTTGCTTATTGTAAATATGCGACTAAGGCATGGACTATAGACTCGACGATGTTGTGGCTAATCAATAACCATCAAGCCACACACACGCACGCACGCACACACACACACACACACACACACACACACACACAC